>NW_026517355.1:0-247868 GCF_026319265.1 Colletotrichum chrysophilum | reverse complement strand
GGGCAGGGGTCTCGTAATGATCAGGAGAGTTTCGAGAAAAAAATGAGCCCCCCCCCCCCCCCAGACTGGTCCCTGCTCGATTTTTGGGTGCCCGACGTGCTGCCAAACCTTGCGCCTTGGCCGTGAACCCAGATTTCACTTACTGGTGACGGGATATGACGAGACACGACCACACCGGTCAAGTCGAGACTGAAGAAGAAATCGACAACAGAGGAAAGACTCGAGAGTGATTCGCACAGCTTGCCGAATTAGGAAGTTGCATGGTCCGTGCTGAAAACCCGGCAAGGTGGGCTGCCATTGGCAGGCAGTGACCAGTGACCAGTGACCATCGACCGCACCGCACCGCACCACCCACACACCGCGCAGCCGTCCCTGCCTGTCGTCCCGCCCGTCCTGTCCCAAGCATTCGGATGATGGGTTGTGTGTGTGTGTGTGTGTGTGTACCTACTGCATAGGATGTGTGTGCAGCGCCCATGTCTCCTGCATGCTGCATCATGTGGCCGTCTCTTCCCGTTCTTGCTCTCCCCTCCGATCTTGCTTAGGTGGTCAACCCTGTGCCAAACGAACAGGACAGAACAGGGCAGGGCCGGAGGGATGATGGAGGATCTCCCATTTCCGCAGCGGAACCTCGCGCCGCTGCAGTCTCTCCCAGCAGACATGCGCACGCCTACCTTCCTTACCCCGGCGGGGAAGAGGAGAATGAGGCGTGAAAGGCAAGGGCCAAAAGGACTGCACCTTCTGGCGAGGTTGCATCCATCCCTTTCACGACTCTCTCATTGCAGGGGAGTTGCGGTCGGTAGGCCAATGAGGCAGCCTGTCCAGTTGATACGTACCTTGCTCAAGCAAGCCTGCAGGCAGGCAGCTACAATTGGGCGGTAAGTACCACCTTTTGGTAAGAATACTCGTTGATGCATACCTAATACCTAATACGGATACCTAGGTAGGTTCATTCCCCTGGCTGTCTTCCCTGCACCTGCCTCCTCTGCAACCTGCAACCTGCAACCTGCAACCTGCACTGCGATGGCAGGCTCAGCCCTATGCTTCCAAGCCCGTCCCGGCTGCCAGGCTAGCCCGACTGCTCTCCCTGGCGAGTCTTGCTGCCCTCCGTCAGCCACACCTGCCCACCTGCCCTACTGCATAGTATCATTGGAGCACAATCCCTTGGCCGGGTAGCTGCTACTTTTTTTTTTTTTTTTTTTTTTTGCTGGCTTCCCTCCCGTCTTACCTGCTGCCGGATTGGCAATCGCCCGCAATCGCCCGCGAGACAGCCTACTAGTGTTGCACCGCTGGCCGCGATGCGACTGCTGCTCCGCCCCAGTATTGCTTTGCGCATCGCAACCATGGTCCAGAAAAACAAAGCATCCCAAGCAAGCATCACGATGAGACCGCGATCGCCATCCACACAGAGACCGGTCTAGCCTTCTCTCATCAATCATGCACCCCGTCGCAACGAGTCTCCCACGGACGGTTTGCTTGAGATAGTTGCCTACGGACTGTCCAGACGCATTGCATCTCATCCCATTAAGATCGTCCCATCGCATCGCATCGCCTCGTCCCATCTCCCCCATGACGGCTCAGATACCTGCAGGGTCACAGCGTACGCGTATTGATATCATTGCCTACCGGCTTTCTTTGCCAAACCCTTCCGACCCCTGTCTCGATAGATCCCTCTGCGGGGCACACCTGCGCCTCTCATTCGTCCTCATTCGCCGTCATTACCCCCTGAGTCCTTGCTGGCCTGGCTAGCATCGACCAACATATGGTCCCGTCGGTCGGCAGTCGTGATTTCCCTCTCTCCGGACACGGCTGTCGTCCCCTCCTGGCCAGAGTGAACAAACAGTCCGAGGACAAATGCCCCTATTTTCTACAGGTTTGCACTTTCACGGTAGCCAACAGCAGTCTGGCGAGGCGTCGGCATGGCAGGCCGCAATCAGCCAACACTGAGCCAGTGTAACGGACGCTAAAATGGCCGCCAGATACCTGGTGCCGGGTCGCCCAGTCAGAGAGCCAGAACCATTCCCGCCCGCTTCTGCCTCCAACATGTTGTTCTCCCTGCATTCGATACAAATTTCACCTGGTCCTCACTTGCGTCAGAATGTTCACCACGCTCTGACACGCATATTCGGCCCCTGAATCCAAGCAGCACGAGAAGGAAGCGGAAGCGACCCCGTCGGACGACAGCAAGGCATCATCTCCAATAGCCCGGTTCAGTCGTCGTCCGCAGGGCGCTTTACTCTGTAGGGCTGGGCCGCCCTGGGCGCCTCTGTCGGGACGTGACCATGTACATAGACGCTCGCAGCAAATTTTCGAGATGCCCGGCGGCGCTGGAACAAGTTCCCAGCACGCGGTACTCGACGGGTAGCTGGGCGGCACAGGAGCGGCATGTGTCGCTGCTGCATGTCTCTTCATCAACGCCGGCCGGCTGGTTACACTCCAACGATGGCGGCGGCATCGCTCCTGTGTGTTCTGGCCACCTCCGCACGAGACACACGAGGACCCTGACTGCGAGTTCAGCAAGCCACACGATGAACCGTAGAACGAATGCATGCAACGGGCCTGAGGCTCCGGCGACTGTGCTTTGATTCGCCCACTCTTGTCGACTCTGGCTCAAGTCTTATTTCGCAAGCCGCTTTGTCTGAGGCACCGGCACGCGAGTGCAAAGATTCGATGACGCCTGCAAACGCCCTAGAACAACCCGTAAGCGTGCCAAGACAGAAACCATGAGGCCCGGTCGGCATGTTCCTGGAGCGCTGCGAGCAATAGTCTCGGACGGCTCAGAGGCGCCAGCCCGGGACGCCATATCGGATGGCAGTCTTGAATCCCGGCGAGCACGCCTTTCACGAAGACATGTTGGGAGGCTGCCAGCGTTCGTGGTATGGTTGCAATTACTCCGTGCATGATGGACGATGCCGTCGTGGAGAGAACCTAGGACGGGGCCTTTCACCAGATGGAGACATCTATAGTACATGACAATTATCGACATGATGCTATGTTTGATGACCGCAGGGTTCCTGGGAGACAAGAACTCGTGTCGGTAAGGCGCATCCATGTTTCCCAGGAAAGCGGGATGGAGTCGCGCAGCCTGGGTACCGCTACGTGCCACGGGCATGAAACATTGGTAGACGACAAAGTCACTGGATACCGCCGTCACCCATGCCCTTCTCTGGATGGCAGCCCTTGGCAAAAAGTTTTGGGTTCATCGGGGCTGGTGAACGCAAGCCGGGGTTGCACCGCCTCCCAAATTTCTTTTTAAAGATTTTGACTATCTCCACGACAAGGATGGTGCACACCGTAAAGGAGCCAATCATGTGCTGCGCCCGGGGGTCTTGGAGGGGAGAGCCACCACCATTCCTCTTTGGGCTTCATGTCTCGACGGACGCTGTTGGAGTGTGTGACGGCCCCGGCCACTAGCCCATGACGCGAGATGCTCGAGGCTGTAAGGTAGCGTGCGGGTTCTCGTCAAACGAAACGGCCTCTCGACGCGGTTACGTCTGGATTCGAATGAGATTGCGAGCCAAAAGGACTCTGCTTTCGACAGTGTCACTCCCCGGGAACCAGGGACCACGCGAGAACCATTATCGCGAAGTCTTGGCCGCCGCTGAGAGACACACCCGCTGCTATTTGTCTGGCCCATGCGGCAACGGCCGTAATGTCGAGCAGGCTAGCGGGATATTCCAATATTCATCCATCACTCCAGAGTCCAGCATGGTGCCTCGTACGACGATGGGCAATATTACTTTCCAGGCGCGGTCTTGTTCGAAAGGCACGATGCCACCTAGCAGCCGTCTTTCAACGACTCTGTGCTGCAGCCCTGGTCTGCCTCGTGCCTGAGACGAGCGAATGAGCAGGTGGTCACGAGGGACCGCCTCAAATGGCTGGAACAACAGCAACATGCGGCTATCTAGAAGCCAGACTGTGAGCCACAATGGAAGGAGACGCAAATGGAAAGTATGGTGAAGCTTCGAGCTTGCGACTAGCTCGGTGTCTCACGACGCTTGGTGGCAGCAGAGAGTGAAGACTAAGAGAAGCATCCAATGTCCACCACCAGCACAATCCGGGACCCGTCGGCCGCACATACGTTTCCCAAGGGGCCGGTTGCACCAAGATCAAGTCTCGGACGGGGCCACGAGCCATTGCGGCCATCGACTGGACGAAATACGCCTCCAGAGAGCGGTGCCGTGTTGCGCAGGCCTAGCGCGTTGGTGCTATCACCGATTGACTCTGGAACCTTTCCAACGTCTGAACCCTGACCAAGCCAACCAACCCAGCGAGCCGGATTGGCATGGCATCACAGACAAGAGACTCAGTTGCTGTTGACTGGCTCAACTCTATTCGGGAGCCGTGGCCATGGGCTCTCGGCCACGACGTTCTGTATAGAACCACTGCCTGTGTCTACGGACTGAGATGCTCGATGCAGACCTTGGGCTGGCCGCTCGCTGTCTCTGCCAGTCGCACATGTGCGATGCAAGCTTCCTCGCTCACCCAGGCGTTTAGGGTTCGATAGAATCTGAGTTGGCATGTTGCTGCCGTCTCGGGACGCGGCGATGCGAACAAGATGCTGACACGCAGCGTCATCCAACCCGGAAGGGAGGGCCAGAGACGTTTATTGGCCGGCGAGATTAACAGAGGCAGACAGACTGATGCGCAGAATCTCTCCGTCCGTACAGCGACCCAATGCCCTCGCGAGGAAGCACAGCCAGAATTGTGCTCTCTGCGAAGACTGGTAAGTGGGAAGCTAGGGCAGACGGATAAGGCCGGGCTGTGCACACCAACATCTCGGCGGCGGCCGTGGCTCTTGCACTTGGGTGCTGCCATAATCTGCCGGCGTGGGGAGAGAAGGGGTTACGGTGATTGGGCCGCCCCAGGTTGCTAAATCGCGATGAGAGCGCAGCACAGCACAAGCGCAGTCAATGTGCAGTGTGTGTGTGTGTGTGTGTGTGTGTGTGTGTGTGTGTGTGTGTGAATAAAAATATCCCCCTGGGACTGCAGCAGTAAGCAACGCAACCTTTACCGCCGTGCCGCCAGAGCCTCCACAAAGCCGAATGCTTGGTTCTTCCTATTTCACATGACGAACCACTTTCGGAGAGGTTTATGCCTTTTTGAGGACGACGCACGCAGCAACCAGTTCAGAATAGGACCTCTACGAATACACACACTCACACCAGCCGCGCGACTGTCCATTGGCGCTAGCAAGAATCTGGTCATCTTTATCGAAAGGGGGGCTGTGGTTGTTGAACGCAAGCTTCCTGGAGAGCATCATCATCCCATCGCATCATGCAGAAGACGGACGACCTATGTGCCTGCCTCATGCCCAATATTCTGGGTTTTCTTTTTTTTGGCGCTCACGTTGCTTTACCGCTATCATAATAGCATATGCAGGACATCGCGTGTCCCGCGTCGGTCCTGGAAATTTACGACTGGGTTTTACGAGGCCGTCGATGCGAGGAGTCGAAAAAAAAGGACAGGAAAAAGAAAGTTTCGATTAGGCAGGACTCCAGGCGGCAGAATTTTGGCCCTGGGGCAGACCCGTCCACAATGCTACCTGCACGTTGGCGAGTGAAGATCCAATATAGCACGTTGCTGATGAGCGGAAAGCCAAGAAACATCCAGGAGTAGGCGCAAACGGCAAGTCTCTGGTCTGCCGGTGCTGTGCCGTGCCGTGCAAAGGAGAGCGACTGGTTTCGGCGACATTGTCACGGATTACGGGCTTGATAGGCTTCATCACCACCACGGCATCCAATCCAATCCCATCCCTCACAAACTCAGAGCAGGCTCGGCATCCCGCGGCGGAGAGCGACGTGCCGGGCCTCCATCTGACTGGCGGGGATCCCTCTAAGGTGCACACAGAACCGCAGATGAAGAAGACACTGGTCCAGCAGGGCCCTGTGCAAGTCAAGTCAGGTCGCCATTCGGCCATTCGGGCAAGGTTTGTACAGTATTTTTCGCTCATTTGGCCCTCCTCCCCTCCCTGCTGGAGGTCCTGTCCTCGCACTCAGTGCAGGGCCTGCCCCGCCAGGGGCCTCACGCCAAAAGAGAGAGAGAGAGCGAGCGAGCGAGACAAGGGTCTGGACACAACTTGCCTACTTTGGAGCCACCCACCTGCACCCACCAGCCAAAGTATCCTGTACCAGGCTTATTTGTGCCAGGGGCGTCCAAAGGCCCAAGCTGCCGGGGTCTGGCGGGCCTCGCTGGCTGTCGTCCAAGGGGCGGTTGGGACCTGTTGTGCTGGGTGGTAGTGGGCGTGTGGCCTGTTAGTGGGAGGCCACCAGCCAGCCATGCGAGGTATCGAGAACCGCTGACCGCCGTGCGGAACCAGGAAACTGGACGACTCGCTTTCCGGGCCCAGTTGGCACTTGAAGGGTTCCTTTTCTCTGGGCTACTTGCTGTCTGTCTCTGTCGCACACCACCGCGGCAGACGGGTCAGAGGCACGACGGATAGAAATGAGGGACCGGTTCAGAGACAGATCTTGGTATCCCGCATCGCTGGCAGAGACAACGAGCAGCAGGAATGCATGTTGCAGGCAACCCGCACGCCCTTCCCTGGAAGACAGACAGTACATAATCGAAGACCGAGTCTGGAATGGGAGCTGTTTCGTGGCTCTGGTACCCGGCGTCGTTGCCAGTACCCGACCAAGTCGAGCCGGACTAGGCCCATTTTCGTGCGTATCTGGGTGCTAAATGAGGTGTCCATGAAGCAGAGCGACCAAGATATCAAAGTAGACGAAGACAGGGTCTGAGGAGGACGGGCGGGCAGGAACAACAAGAACGAACCACGAAAAAGCCACCACTATCCTCACCCGCACCCGCACGTCCAGTGCACACCCATGTCGACAACACACACACGCGCACACCCACCTCAGTCTCTGTGCCTCTCTCGCACCCCCCCTTGCCAATCCACACACACACACACACACACACACACACACCCCATCCCTGACCCCTGCTGCTTGTACCGCCTCTCTCGCTGCTGGTGCCGCTGTTTTCCTGCTTGTTGCTCTGCCCTACGACTCCCTAGTGCAGGCCCTCCTCCCTCCGCCCCCTGGACGCCGGTCCCTCGCCAACTTCGACCTGGGTAGAGGTACTGCGTGGAGGGGAGGGCGATCCGCGTCCACCGGGTCCCAAGTCAAGTCCCCAAGTCTCCTCAAGGGCCATCAACAAGCAAGCCGTGGCTGTCGTCGACCCATGTGCCCCCCGGTCTGCAAGTTGTGCGTATGTCTCTCTCTGTGCCCTCTGTCGATACCAGGCGTGGCTTCGTGGCCGGTCTATATCAGTCGTGGGCCCCCAAGGCCTCTCCAAGATCGTTTCCCGCCCCCATCGGTCTTCATCTCTACAAGTCCCAGATCTTCGGTTCAAAAAAGCCTCAAAGCCAACGACAATCCCGTCTCTCACAGCTTGACAAGACGTACAACATCACTGTCCACTCTCGCTCCAAGACAGCAACAGCAACAGCAGCATCACCAAGGAGAGGCCGGGCACACAGCATCGTCCATCACGCGGGAGCCAACTCGACCAAGAGCGTTATTAGACCAACCGGCTGCCTCACTGTGCCGTCTACAACACTTCTTCTCTGCACCTTGAAACCAACAAACATCATCGAGCTCTTCTGCCACTTACACGACTCTCCCGTTCGCGGCATCGGTACCTCACACGCGGAAACGCCGCGGGCATGAACATCGCTGCAGGTGCGCTCCCTCGGCCCCACTTGAAAGCAGGCGCAGCAGCACAGCACAGCACAGCGCAGCGCGCAGCACCCTCAACTCAGTGTTCGTTCAGTGTCAACTAACAAGAGGGCGAGCAGCAGAGTGACGTGACGGCATAACTCACTGTGTGGCTTTGCTTCGGCCAACGCGACAACACCTCGAACCCAACCACCGACCAACAACTCTATAAACAACACCAGCAGTCAGTCTGCGGACTTGACCGGCCACTCACAGCTCCAACAACAAAACCGACTTCATCCGCAACAATGGTCTCGATAGATCAGTCATATAACATGCTCCCCAAGCACCTGAGCTCCGAGCACGACGACTACATCCTCTACCCCGAGCCGCCCCAAGCAGTCTTCACCACCGCCCCCATGGAGATGACCATCCCTGCCAACGCCTCTTACATGTTCCCTACCTCCTTGCCCATGGAGGCTTCTCCCGTCTACGAAAACAACTTCATCTACCAGGGACGCACCTCACCGAGCCTCTACGAGGACGGCGACTTCCAATTGCCCTCCTCCAACCTCTCCACCACATCGGCGCCCTCGGCGGCCTCATCCAACGTGGGCTCGCCGCAGTCACATCACGACCAGCCGGCGCCGGTGCCTGAATGGGCGCACCCCGGCATCGCTGTCACCCCGGGCATTGTGCCCCACGACTACTACAACACCACGGGTACTGAGTACTCTACCTACGCCGGCTCAGGTATGGAAGACTTTGCAGCTTTCGACTTTGTCAACACAAAGCCCCCGGGTTTCGTGGGTGAGTTGCAGAACGTCTCTAGAACCTCTCATTTCGCAGCCCCTCACCGGGTTTCCTTTTCTCCTTCGTCTTCTCCTTCTGCTGCTTCTGCTCGCGAGGCCGCCGCCGCTTGTCCACTGCGTGAGCCCGCCCTCATCTTGGACACCCGGCTGTCTTCGTCGCCCGAGTCTCCCGCGTCGCGCAAGTCCAGCGCGACCGCGGCCTTTGCGTCTCCCTCTACTTCTTTCTCTTCTCCTCCAGCGCCGGCTTGGAGCAATTCGCCAAAGACGCCGCGCGTTTCTACTTTTTTTTCTCAGAGCAGTGGCCACTTCGTCGCCCCTCTTGGTTCTTCTTGTTGGTTTTCCTCTGTCAAACCGCGCCATCCCTGCCGACGACTCAGTGCTAACCAGCCATTTCCCTTCAGACCCTTCCCTCATCCACCCCGACATCAGCCGCCCAATGCCGATGCCGGGTTTTGATCCCAACTTCCACCACCCTCAGTATCCCGCATCGCCCGCCCTGTCCGCTTCGTCCCAATCCATGGTCCGCAACGGCAGCCAATCGCCTTTCATGCACAGCGGCTTCCAGCAGCAGTTCAGCCCCTACGCCACACCGGCCCACGCCCGCCGCCCCAGCCTCCACTCGTTCCCCTCCAACTATTCCGATGGCAACGGCTACAGCGGCGACGAGTCCAAGGAGAAGCAACGATGCCCGCACCCCGAGTGCGGCAAGACCTTCAAGGACCTGAAGGCGCACATGCTTACCCACCAGAATGAGCGCCCGGAGAAGTGCCCGATCGTGACGTGCGATTATCACGTCAAGGGCTTCGCCCGCAAGTACGACAAGAACCGCCACACCCTTACCCACTACAAGGGCACAATGGTGTGCGGCTTCTGCCCCGGGTCGGGGTCCGCGGCCGAGAAGTCGTTCAACCGCGCCGACGTCTTCAAGCGCCACCTGACGGCCGTCCACGGCGTCGAGCAGACACCGCCCAACAGCCGCAAGAAGAGCACGGCCGCCAGCAGCGGCAAGAAGCTCGCCGGCTACCCTCCCGACGCCACCGGCAAGTGCTCGACCTGCTCGCAGACCTTCTCCAACGCCCAAGACTTTTACGAGCACTTGGACGACTGCGTGCTGCGCATCGTGCAGCAGGAGGACCCCGCCGAGGCCATCAACGCCAAGCGCCTCGCCGAGGTCGAGAACGACAAGGACGTGCACCAGACGCTGGAGAAGAACCACCTCCCCACGCAGACGCAGATGCCGTCCACCGAGGAGGACGAAGACGAGGACATGGACGATGAGGACGACGAGGACAGCAAGCACCGCTTCAACTCGCCAACGAAGCGGAAGGGCAACCCCGTCAACGGCGTCCAAAAGTCGCGCGGCCTCACCCACTCCCGCGGCGGCGGCCCCATGCCCGTCAAGGCCAAGGGGCGCAAGAACCGCCGCGACTACCCCTCGTCGTGGGGCTTCGACAAGGGCCAGATGACGATGAAGAAGCGTGTCATGGCCGTCTTTGACGGCCCCCGCCGCCTGGCCAAGGACGACATGATGCTCTCCACGGACCACGAGGTGCGCATCAAGCTGGCGGACGGCAACAACTACGTGACGGACCTGGACGTGCAGACGCTCAAGCGCGCCGAGGGCTTCCTCGGAGCAACTGACGACGAGAAGGGTCCGTGGATCTCTGACGACCCCACCGAGGAGCAGCTCAGGGAGATGCAGGCTGTTCTTGAGAGCTTTGAGCAGTAATGGAAGGCGGCGGAGGCATTGAAGTCATCAATATTTGCTTGGCATGCGGTACTATATCACGGAGCGGGAGGGCGGCGGAGGAATCTGTTAGAAGCATGGCTGGCGCACGCTTGTATGGATTTGCGACTGGATTACGAAGAGGAAATCTGGTATGAGGACTCATGATTGGATGGCTTGGTTTATACCGCAAAAGGTGCTTTGGTTGATACCCTAACTCTCAAGAATTCTTGTCTCGATCAAGACAATCTTTTCATCATCACTATGCATTCTCGTCGCCATTGGAGTGAAGTTTGTCTACTGCTGCCACTTGGGGAGGACCGACGACCGGCGGCCTACGGACATGGTGATGGACATGATGCCGCGGACCCTGGCGACGAACCCTGGCGACGAACCATGACCCCATTTGGGCATGTAGACGACGGCCGTATCCTCAATGCAATAAACCAGCGCCAGGCAGCCATGATACCTGAAACATTCGACCCGCACGCTGCCCTGGTCGGCAGCCAGGTCACGGGGATGTATTCGTGGTTGGGACAGGTCTGGCCCTGGCGTCGGAGAGGAAACGCGAGACCGGGGCAGGGGAGATGGGAATGACTTCATCAAGCCGAATTGTGGTCGGGATCTGGGCTGGACTCGGGAGGGAGGCCTGTGAAGATGACCCGTCGGGTCCAAGATCGAAAATAGCCCACCAATGCATGCGCAGTGAGGTATCCAATGTTTTTTTTGTGGTGGATGGTGGGTGGCAGCAGGCACAGCACGTTGTTGGTGTGTGTGCAGGGAGGCAATAATGCAGTTTTCCGGGTGCGGATTGGCGGGAGCGGGTGCGAGGCACAGCACAGCCTTCCGGTCTGACCGAATTGTGCCCAGTCGGATCGCGTTGTGAAGAGAAGTGGAGGCCCAGGAGCTTATCTAATTCTTCCTCCAGGGATGGGACGGATACACCGCGGATGGAGAGCACCTCCCTTAAAGTCGTCAGCGGGGTCCCAGGTCCCGGGGCGGTGCACCGCAGTCTTCTGCAGATGCCCTGCAGGTGCGAAAGAAACAGCGGCGTGGCTATGTGGCTGTGGAGCGGCAGCATCCGCCTGGCGACCCACCGAAACAGGTACCTCGACCCGACGCTTTCGGGTCCGAGTCGGGAGTTGAGGCTCCTCCACTGCCTGGCCATATCATGCGCTGTATTTGCGGGGATGGCAGGCCTGAGCCCCCTGTATTTATGCCGTCTTGCGGCTCAATCGCACCCCGGGTTCCTGCCTACCTGCCCTGAGCTGTGGCAGTGTTTCCGCTGACACCGCGCTGACGGCCGCCGCCTGTGGAAACGCTCTCCAGCAACTGCCCGCCTGCCTGTCTTCCATGTGCCTTCCATGTGTCTTCCAAAATAACTCACTTTGCACGCAACTCAGGGCATGCTTGCCGGCGGCGGGGCACAGTGACATTTCGTCGTGGTCGATCGCCGCCACTGCCCCTCCCCCTCCTTTAACGCACGCGACAAATTTTCCCGTCCAGGCGTCTGTCTGCCCACGTTGCGTGACTTTTACCAAGTTTCTTTTGCAACCCGAGTTCCCTGAATCGCCCGCGCTGCACAAAGACTGCCGGTGCTCGTCCTCGTCATCGCAATCGCAATTGCCCGGCCCCCTACCCCTGGCCTCGGACCTCATCCGCCGCTCCGCCTCCCCCGCGCGTCCTCCCGCCCTCGTCCCGTCTGGGCTCGCAGCATCCCGCTCGGTGCGTCGGTAGCCAAGCCCTGCCTCGCGGCCGCCGCCTCGAGTCCTCTCTTCCCTGCAACCCCGGCGCTCTTACGTCCTCCATCAGCCATGGCGCTCACGTCCCGCATCTCCCTCGTCGGCCCGCCCGCCGAGTCCCCGGAGGACTTTCTCATCAGCTCCCTGGGCGTCATCTTCCCCGACGACGTCACCAACCAGCACGGAGACGCCGACCACGGCATCGAGTACGCCTCCCCGCACCTCCGCAAGCCGCTGCGTTTCGACCTCGCCGAGCCCAGCGCCGACGACGACCGTAAGCTGTTCAGCCACTACCTGTGGAACGCGAGCCTCCAGCTGGGCGAGTTTGTCGAGGCTGGCACCCTCGGTCTGGACACCGTCAAGATCGATCTCGGCCCGCCCGTGTCGCATTTCAATGTCCGCGGCTTGACCACCATCGAGTTCGGAGCCGGCACCGCCCTGCCGAGCATCATGTCCGCGTTGCTGGGCGCCGTCCGCACCGCCGTGACCGACTACCCCGCCCCCGCCGTGCTCAAGACGCTCCGTGCCAATGCCGCCCGGAACATTGACGCCTCCGTCTCCCCCACCGGCGCCCTCACGGCGGAAGAAGTCCTGGTCGAGGGCCATTCCTGGGGCGAGCTGGACGACCCCTTCTCCGTCGCCAACAAGCACGCCTTCGACCGGGTTTTTGTCGCCGACTGCCTGTGGATGCCGTGGCAGCACGCAAACCTGCACAAGTCCATCGCCTGCTTCCTCCGGGACGGCCCCGACGCCCGCTGCTGGGTCGTCGCCGGCTTTCACACGGGCCGGCCCAAGATGCGCGGCTTCTTCGACGAGGCGGCGCTGGCCGAGGCCGGGCTGGAGATCGAGCGCATCTGGGAGCGAGACTGCGACGGCGTGGAGCGGGAGTGGGTGTGGGATCGCGGCATCGAAGACGTGACCATCCGGAAGCGCTGGCTGGTGTGTGGTGTCTTGAGGCGAAAGGCCTAGAAAACCAGACTGCGCAGCGTCGAGTGCATGACCCCTTCACTTATATTCTCTCTGCCCTCAAGAATCATCCAAGGCCAAGGCACACGCGCACCTCTCTCACCTCAGCTGAGCACGATTTCTCGGGGGAACTTTTGCTCTCGCAAGGTCAAGCGCCCGCACCATGACGGCTAGCTTCCTCGCAGAGCCCGCATCGTGCCCGAGCTGGCCCCGGTGCGGCTGAGCTGGAACCCGCCCCTTTCAGCTGCAATGGGCGCGGGTGCCGCTCCCGATTGGCCCCCTCGTCTCCAGGTGGCTTGACCCAACGATGTACTGGGCCCTTTTGGTCGAAACATGGCTCACCTCTGCTGCTGTGTGTGCTCTGCCGTGTAAGTAAGCAGTTTGGGGACAGACACCAACAAGGCCAAGGTATTTGAGTATTCTGAGTATTTGAGTATCGTGGTCGGCTACGGCCGAATCGGGCTGGCGGTCGATCGCCAACAGACAAAGTGCCACCACCCATCTGATATGGAATCTTTAAACCTCGATTCGGTTTTCCAAATGCCCTCGCTTCCCTTTTCCGCTGTCGACGTGGTGTTTATTTTGTGTGTGCATGTGTGCATTCATCCGTGCCGGTATCTCCCGTCGTTCCGAACTGCCGTCTAGGCCAAGCTCAACGCATTCTTCCTTTGCGGCTCCGTCATGTCCGCACCTCAGCCGCGCCCACTTACACGATTTAATGTACATTCTGGAGGTGAGGGTTGCGAGACATGTGCGTCATCAGATCACTAAGCCGGTCTGCACAACCAAGAACTTGGAGCTGAGAAGGCGAGCTACGCAAACTGCGTATAAACGAGTCTTTCTCGTCTTGACAGGGCATGTCATTGTCATGCCTACCGCTGGTGGCCTGGGAATGAGCGGAATGGTTTGTCTGGCGGGGGTGGTGCGTCGCGGGCCTTGGGTGAATGTGTTGGCAGAAACGGCTGGATAACTACTCATCTAGACGATGAGCATTTGTACCACGCCGGCATGGTGTCTCACGACGAACAGTCCGGCCACCCCCCGCATCCGTGGCCGGAGCGGACGGGTCCCGACGGCTGCCGTCAACCAGTTGCGCCATGGCGCGCTTTCGTATACCATACGGGACCGAGCCCTGTTCTCAATATCATTGTGTCGCTTGCTACCACTGAGTCTAAATGCCAAACTATGTACACGGCACGCTAATTCGGCGCCTCTATCGATGGTCCTTTCTCGTCCACCTTGACGATTAGATCGTGGTTCACGCGGAGGTTCTCCGCGGAGCTGAGCGCCTTGGTCACGGTCGTCTCGTGCCGCTCCTGCGTGATGCGGCGCAGCGCCGTGACGAGGAAGCCGGCGACGACGTCGACGGACCACTCGTCCGGGATGAGGGCCAGCACGTCTTCCACGTCGAACCAGCCGCCGAAGCGCTCGAGCAGCGCGCCCGTCTGCTCGATCTGGTCGCTGACGTCTTCAATCGCGAGGAACTCGCCCAGCACCGCGCGGAAGAGCCGCGCCTGCATGTCGTGGGTCGGCGTGCTCTCCCGCCTGCCGTCGGGACGCCTGTAAATGCTGGAGCCGCCGCGCAGACAGTACGAGACGGCCGTGTCGTAGTCCCCGAGCTTGTGCACGAGCAGCCGGATGGCGTCCTCGTGCCGTCGCTCACGCCCGTCCAGGATGATGGTCTCGGGGACGAGGAGCTCGTCTGGGAGGGCCGCGATGCGCTCCCTGATGGCTGCGGCGTCGTACTGGTGGGCCTCCCCGAGCAGGTGCAGCAACCGCAGGCGGCTGTGCCATACCTCGTTGTCCTCCGGCGCGTTATCCGTGAGGAACTGTCGGTAGGTCGGCTTGGGCGCCTGCAGTGCTCTGTACGCTGTGTATGTGCCGGCAAAGGCCTCTCGGCTTTCCGGGAACGACTCGAGATCGCTTATGACAATGTCCAGGTAGTATGCGATGAGATCGTTCACGTATTCCGTGTGCCCCTTGCCGAAGACGAGATGCTCGAGGTAGTACTTGACCGCGTCGGGCGCCTCTTCGCGGAGGATCTCCACGACATGCGCTGGCTCAAACTTGGCTGCCTTGCCCTTGTCCTCGGCGAACACCTGCACGCCCAGCTTGGGATTGCGGCTGGCAAGCCACACGCCATACTCGCGGACGAGGGCCTGGCTGCTAATCTTCGTGAGGTACTCGCGGACGCGCTGCTCGCCGTCGCTCAGCTCCCCGCCGTCGTCCCGCTCGCCCTCGACGATGCGGCGCCACGTCGCGAGCACGTCGCCCGCCATCTTTCGGCTCTGGTACAGCCGGCTGAGCACGAAAAGACGGTGGTACGTCTCCAGGAGCCCGGCCGCCCGGTCGAAGCAGTCTACGCCCTTGTCGACAACGTCGTATAGCTCCGACCTGACGGAGGAACTCTTCTTCGCCAGACCCTTGGGAGACTTTTGGTCCAGCTCGAGAAGCACCAGCAAAAGGGCGGCGTCGACCGTCCGGAAGACTTCGCTCTCGTCGGCGACACTGCCGAAGCCCTTCTTCTTTCTCCACGCCGCCAGAAAGCGCCGCAGGAACTGCATGACCTTGGTATCGAGGTCACTGACCGAATGGCTCGCCTTCTGGAAGTGCTCGCTCTCTAGGTAGTTTTCTGTCGTCTTCTTCACCCCGCCAAAGATCCAAATGCCCCTCCGGCTCTCGACGATCTCGTTACGCAGGCCGGGGACCAGGGAGAGGACCACGCGTGGGTCGAGGCTGCTGTCCACGAGGACCTCCTCCAGCGCCTTCAGCTCGCCGTCCGAGAACGGAGCCTCCGCCGCGTGGAAGAGGCTCGTCAAGAGCAGGACGCCGGAGCGCTGTCGCAGGTAGCTGAACGTCACGAATTCCAACTCTGACTTGGCATCCTGGCCCCGGAAGGAGTTGAGGACCGTGAAAACCGCATGTCGGTCGAGCTTGGCGGGGTTGAAAGCACCGTCCTGTGCGCAAGCAGCTTCGAGCCTGGCTTCGAGCCGCAGCAGCAAGGGATTGCGAACGGCCCACCAGATGTGGTTGCCTGACCAGACTGCGATTCTCGAGTTGGCGTCGGCCAGCCGTCTTGCGAATTCTCTTTCTTCCGCGTTCCTACTTTCCTCCCACCCTTCCGGCAACGCGTCTTCGTCCTGCGATGCAGAATCGAACAGCTCCCGCTCCTTGGTCATCCGCTCCAGGGACGAGGCAGTGCGTGCATCTGCACTCCGCGGGGAGAAAATCGGGTTTTCTAGCCCGCCTCCAGAAAAGGGCGAGAACTTTCTCTGGCACAGCCGGTCGACAATCTCCTCAAAGTGCGTCTCCTCCACGCCCATGAGGGATCTGATGCCCAGGGGCATCGTGGCGTCTGCGTCTGGCGAGTCTATCTCGAGCCACCATTTTGATGTTGTCGGCTCTGTGCCGTCAGAGTCCCACCGCTGGATTTCCAGCCCGTGACGTAGGCCGGTATCGAAATCCTTCGTCATAGACGCGATGACATAGCCTTCCTCCTCGTCCGCGAGTGCCATTTTGGACGACGACATGTCTGACGACCCGCCATCTACTACGACCTCCCTGGGATACCTGTCAAATTCGACGGTCGGCCTCGTAGGATCACCGTCGAGGTTCACAAACATGCCGATGCCGGGGTCGAGAGGCCCGGTGCCGGTGACAAGTAGAAACTCCTCCGCCGTAGGCGAGACAATGTGTGGCTTGAGGAAGACCGGCGTCGGCTTCGTCGGAGATGTCTGGGCCCCCGGCGCAGCGGGCAGTGGCTTGTCTGTCGATGGCGGGGGCACCTGGGCCTCGCCGGAAGGCCTTGGACTGGTCGAGGGGGTCGGTGGCGACGATCCCTGGAGCACGCGATCTACCGCCCCTTGCGGACTCTGGTCACGACGTCCGCTGAGGAGGCCACCCAGGCTCGTGCTTCTTGCATGTCCATGGGGGTCTCCCGCGGACAGCAGCGGTCGGTTCTGAGCCGCAGACACGCTCCTCAGAATCCCTCCGTCGGCGCTGCCAGCGATGTCCTGGGCTTGACCAATCTCCCCCGCGGGCTGGGAATCATCCAGGGACGATATAGTCATCAACGGAATGCGAAGCTGTCTGTCGACGTCCAGCAGGGAGTAACTCCTGGCGTCCGCCACGCATGCGATAGAGTCTCTGCGAACCGATATCGTCGTTCCGGGCACGTCGATATTCTAAGCTGCGGTCAGTCGTCGTCGGGTGAGATGGAGGGCATGACTACCTTGACGGCCCTGGCGACCTCGCCTATTCTTACGACTTGGATTCTCCGGTTCAACGACAGGAGGATAAAAACGCCCGCGGTTGGGTCGCCATCGTCATCTTGGGGCTGATTCAAGTCCACGCCACCGACCCAATTGCAGTTCTTGACCTGGGTGGTGCCGAATACCGGGCTCAGCTCGGGGAGCGAGTAAAATGTGACGGTCGAGTTGCAAAGGATGCAGGCCTTTCCGACCTTGGGCAGCAGCAGGATCTGCTGCACGCCAGGGCGAGAGTTGCTAGACTCGGCAAACGCCGGCCGCAGCCTCGAAGCGAGTATAAAGGCAGGTCGTCCGGCTGGGTCGGCGGGGTCGGGAGGGATTTGGACAAAGTGAAGCAATTCGGATGCGCTCGTGCCGACGTAAAGGTTATGATCTAGACGTGTCAGTGAAGGCCAATCCGAGACAGCACGACAGCCTCACCTAGGTACTCGACGCAATTGATCTTGACGCCCTCGCCGGCGCCGTCTGCAGACAAGGGCACCTCGTCCATCAGCGTGCGCAAGACAAAGGGTCCCTCATTGCGGGCCATCGCATCGGAGCTCCCAGACGCAGACGAGCGCTGGTCGTCTGGATCTTCGGAGGTCATGGTCTGTCGCTTGTGCAGTCATCGGGGATGCTACGCCATCGTCTGCCGTTGCCCTTGCGCGGAGTCGAGGTCGTGATGCAACCGGTACGGATGCTGCTGCTGCGTTGCGTTGAGGCTGGCAAGCTCCGGTGTGGAAAGCTGCTTGGTTGATGGCGGGTGGGTGACACCAGGTTCAGGCTTCCAAGTGCTCCAATAGCTCCCGCTCTGTTACGTAGGGCCCTACGTAGGCAGCCCGTTCTCTAGCGTCTTAGTGGACTCATGCAACAGGTTGCCGGCCTACCGGCGCAAGCATGTGCGGCGCGCCTGGGGGTGGCTCCGCAGACACGATGATCAACTGGCTGCCTGTGCGCCCCTGGAAACCGCCTGCATCCCACTGATTGGTCACCTGGAAAGGGAACACGTTCTCGAACTCTGAGCTCAGCCGAAACACAACCACCTGAACGCAAGCTCAACAGCTCACGACTCCGACCCGGGAGCCCGTCTTCAGCGTCTTTTCTTGATGAAGTGATGAATTGAATCATCGACCGCCACAGACACCAACGCAGACATGGCAGACCTCGTCGAATCAGTCCTGGCCGCCGACGCCAACGCCCAGCATGCCGAAAAGCCGGGTCCAGCTATGCCGGACGGGGGAAACAAGTTCCAACATGCCATCTCAGCCTGGAGAAGTAAGGAGGAGCTTGTCCGCCGTGTGGGATTCGTTTGACTGACCCAGACAGCCATTGACTACACAAACCTCATTTCGAACCTCGACAATACCGCCTCCGAGATTGTCGCATACCAGAGGGATTCGACCGTCCAGCGAAAGGAGCTAGCACAGAAGACCAAGGACTTTAGAAAGCTTGATGATGCCACGAAACTGTCCGAGATCAAGGGCCTCTTGAAGGGTGCGTGTTTCGCCGCAGCGTAGCGACGTTTGCTGACTGTCGCAGCCTACCAAACCTTCATCGACCTCCTGACGAACCACTCCAAGTCAATCAACTCCGCCTTCCTGCAAGCCTACACGTCTCTATCCGATGCCCCGGACCCGTACCCCCTGCTCGAGGCGTCCGTCGACTCTATGCTCGTCTCCGAAGACACACTGCCGAAGCTCACCGAAGAGAACCAGCACCTGCAAAAGTCCGTGGCCAAGCTGACGACACAGCTGGAGGAGACGGAGTCGAAGCTGCAAACCGAGTCCGCGGCGAAGAAGGAGCTCGAAAGCAACCTGGAGAGCAGGGTCAAGGAGGTTGAGGCTTCCTGGGTTGCTGTTCTCGATGAGAAGAAGGACAACTGGGCGTCCAAGGAGAAGACGTTGGAGGAGAAGGTCGAGAACCAGGAACGCCTGCTCAACGAGATCAAGGCGAGCTACGAGGTCAACCAGCGACTGGGCAAGACGGACGACGGCGACCAAGAGGGACAGGCCCACGTCACCAGCGCCGAGATTGAGATGCTGCACTCTGACTTGGACCGGACGAGCGCGCGCCTGGCAGAGATCGAGGCGCGAAACGAGCAGCTGCGGCTGGAGCTCGCACAAGCAAAGTCGTCCATGCCATCGCAAGCCCCTGTGGCTTTGGAGGACGACCCAGGATACATGCGCATGCGGTCCGAGAACTCGTCCCTCATCCGAAAGCTCGACGCGGCCCGGGTCGAGAAGGAGGGACTCAAGCGTGACCTTGACAGCAGGCTGCGTGGCCTGGAGAGGGAGGTTGGTTTGCTCAAGGAGGAGCGCGACAACCTCAAGGCCAAGGTGCAGAAATGGAGCGACTACGACGACGTGAAGCAAGAGCTCGAAGTGCTCAAAAGCATCGAGTTCTCCACGGGCGATGATGACGATGTGCGAGAGGCCACCGAGACTGCCGCCGAAGCCAAGAGCCAAGGCGACACGCTCGAGAAGCTGCTTCTGGCGCGTAACAAGAAGCTTGGCGACGAACTCACCATTCTACGCGTTTCCCACCAGGACCTCCAGACAAAGTTGTCCGAGCTGCAGGAGGAGATGTCCAGGACGAACATGGACCTGGAAAAGTCGCAGCAGTTGAACGAGCGGCTCGAGAACGACCTGGCGACGCTGCAGTCGGAGTCCTCAAATGCCTTCCCGTCAGGCGCGTCCGTAGCCGGCACCTTCAACCGGTACGCACCGTCCGTCGCGCCGGGGCGAAGGCCTGTCGGAGGAAGGGTGTCGCCCACGTCGTCAATCATCAGCGGCATCAACCCTCGCACGGTTGGCGAGGAGCCGATGGGCGGTGGCTCAGGTATCCTGCCGATGATCACGGCGCAGCGCGACCGATTCAAGAAGAGGATCACTCAACTAGAGGGGGAGCTATCTGAGAGCCACCGCACCATCTCGCAACTGCGACAGGAGGTGTCGGCCCTCCAGAAGGATAATCTCAATCTGTATGAGAAGACGAGATACGTGTCGACGTACAACCGCGCCGGCCCGTCAGCGTCGTCGTCCTCGGCGGCATACTCTTCAAATCCCAACCCGTCGACGGTATCGATCGGCGGGACCGGAAACCCAGGCATCACGATGGACAGGTACCGCAAGGCGTACGAATCGAACATCTCGCCGTTTGCCGCCTTCCGAGGGCGCGAGTCGGCCAGGGCCTACAAGCGAATGAGCTTCCCGGAGCGCGTGGTGTACTCGGTGACGCGGATGGTCTTGGCCTCGCGGACAAGCAGAAATCTATTTGCGGCGTACTGTGTCGCATTGCACCTCCTCGTCTTTTGTTCTCTATACTGGCTCGGCACGGTCGACGTGGAGAAGCACGCCAGCAACCTTGGCAAGTCGGCAGCAGCAGCCGCCGCAGCGGGCGCCGGCGGCGTCCATGGGGCCGGCGACGGTCACGGCGACTGGCACGAAGAAGGGTTCAACGGGCACTAGTCTCAGGAGGCTGGCAACGGCAAGGTCTCCGACGAGGCCAGCCTGTACGCACCATTTTGATATTGCATTTGGACGATTGGGCGGCGTCTGGCTATGTACGGATGTGAATGTGGCATTAGTGAGATCTCATCAATACAGAAAGATACCAGATCACGTAACACCCAGGGACGGCACCGTCCGCCAAGCGAGATCTTTTGGACAAGAATCGGGCACCGACCGCTCGTGGCTCTCCACCAAGCGGTTCTATTCTTGTCGGGTTGTCTTTCCAGGCCTGCCACCCGATGTCAAAAAGCGGCACGCCATTCGACCAAGGCTGTTGGCGCTGGCCCGTCTCCGCGGCCCAAATGGGGGCTCTGCCCGCAGCCAATGAGACGGCGACAACAGCGTGGTCTGGCGCGGCAAAAGCATGTACAAGAGCGGATACCTGCATCGTGGGCGCGTCGCCGGGGAGAAGACGGGTACAAGGTCGTACCGTCCCTGGCAATTTCGACGGGCCTATGGGAGTCGAGTCTTGACGCGGTGTGCTATTTCGGTCTCTAGCCGCCCTGTTCGCGAGAGCCGTTTACCGGGCCGTCTCGCGGCAGCTGGAGATGGAGATCGCGGGTCGCGGACGAAGACGGGGTTGTAGACTGGGGCGACGAGGGCTTCGAGATGGACGGATGTGCCTTCGTCGCAGCCATCACCCTCTCCTTCTTCGGTCGCGGCATGTTTATTGGGGTTTCTGAGGCCCGCGGAGACGTGTCCCCGCTACTCAACTTCGACCAAGCCTTTGGGCGGGCCGGGCGCTTGCATCTGAAAGACCCCGGCGAAGATCGCTGACCATCCACCCTCCACTCCGACATTACGTGCATCCCGCCCTCCACTCCATTCGCTCTCGTTCAACTTCCCGCCCTGGCTCGTTTTCTATTCTGCCGTCGTACGGTTGCATGGCAGGGCGGCTGCCAGTCTTGGTCTCTGGCTCCTGCGAATACCCACGCGTTGCCTTGCACACCACATCGGGAGACCCTGGCCCCCTCCCCGCCATCTTTTTCGAACCGCGAGACTATGCCGGTCTGGGCAGGTCGGTCCCTGCCAAAATGGAGAGCGGCCAGTCGCTCTGTTTGCCGCCAGAGGGAGGGTTCATGATGTTGTGGTACATTAAAAGCGGCTGCCCGCTTGACTGCTTGAGACTCGTTTGTTTTCCACCACAAAGTCTAGCTCATATATTCAGAGACGAGTCTTTTTTTTTTCCTTTCCATTCCATTTCCGTTTCTTCATTGTTTCCTATCTTCAGTTTCCTTGGTTTCGGTTTCCTTGCTTGGAATTGGGCTGTATTTTCTGACTGTTGGTAACGGGCACAATCACACGACGACCAGCAACACCATCACCAACACCAACACCGCATCAGTCCGCCCCCATCAACACCAACATGCGTTTCGCAACTCTGTTGGTGCCAACCCTGGCATCCCTCGCCCTGGCGGCGCCCACATACCCCACCCTCAACCTCAACTCAGCCCTGCCGGGAAATATTGAGGATATTTCCGAGTACTTCAACATGCTCGCCACCAAGGTCCAGGCGCTCAAGTACCTGTCAGCCGAACCGGTCTGCGACCTGACCAAGGCCAAGATGATTTCTCGTGGGTGGCCCTTGCTGGCGCGGGTCGACCATCGTAAACTGACTTGACCAGCTGCCGAGGACCTCCCTCCACCGTCCGCGGGCCTGACTCTCAAGCACGTCGCCATCGGCCGCGGCACCCAAAATTACACCTGCGACACCAGCAACGCAACAGCTGTGCCCGTCGCCACTGGTGCCAAAGCCACGCTCTTCAACGCGAGCTGCGTGGCTGCCATGTACCCCGACCTCCTCGAGAAGCTGCCCTCGGTCTCGATGCAGTTCAACCTCACCGACAGTGACGACCAACAACGACTCGGCCCCAGCAGCCTTGCCATCTCTGGACACCACATCTTCCCCACCACCGGCGTCCCGTTCTTCCAGCTCGCGACCGATGGAGTCGAGATTGGTGACGCATGGTGCGCAAAGAACTCTTCCATTGCCGCGCCCACCATGGCGGCCAAGGGACAGCAGGGTGAGGGCGCCGTGCCGTGGCTGAAGCTTCTCACGACGGCGGGAAGTACCGGAAACCTTCAAGAGGTCTACCGCATCACCACTGTTGGCGGCAGCGCTCCCGCTACTTGTCAAGGCCAGCCCGCCGCATTCGAAGTTCAATACGCTGCCGAGTGAGTCTTCCAAGCATGTCCCGTCTGCGCAGCATCGCTAACAGCCTACCAGGTACTGGTTTTACCAAGGCAAAGCGCCCGTCAAGTCCGCAGCCTCTTAGGGCAGGAACAGCAATAAATTAGTGTTAGTCCATGGCGTTGGGGGGGTTTTCTATGAAATATGCACAAGTTTTCTTCGATATACCATCATGTATTTCCACGGCATCCCGTGGCTGAGTTGGTCGGCCATTGACTGAGCCGGTGGATAACATTGCGATAATTTTAAATGACCGAGTCACATTGTTTGCAAGCGAGCGGCATCGTGACAACTGTACGAGTTCCAGAAGCCTCTGAGGCTTCCATGCCCTGGATTCGGCGTCTGGACCCTCCGACCCACCCTCCGACCCACCCGCTAAACCTACCTAGGCTTACCTACGGCGGCACCTGGCCCCCGGCCATTGCCGCAAATCCCCGCCAGCCGGGGCAGGTCCGTGGGCAGCAGGCAGCTCAGGGTGCCCGAACAATGAGGTGATTGGAGCAGCGAAACATTTGCCATGCCATGCCACCCCCGCCCAAGCCCCGGCCACATGTGCAAAGTCTCTGCAAACAGCCAATGGCGAGTACGTGTGCCCTTCCTTCAGGACGCCAGAAAGAAAAAAGTGGCTCGCAAACCACCCTCGGTGACTTCACTTTCACTCGTCCCATAGACGATCATCCCTCGACCAGACGTACTTTCTTTCCAGCTTTCGTTCTTGCAATCAACCTCCCAGTCGCCAGCGCTCGTCGAGTCTCGTCAAACACTCGTCGCAACAGAACCCCACGATTTGTTTATCCTATTCCATTAGCACCTTTTAATTACATACTCTCTTGCCGCGGATCAGCAGTCACCCGCTCCCGCCTGATCCACCCCGACAGCTTCCATTGCGACTACAAACAAACCTTTGGCCGATCCGCTGGCCAGCAACATTCGTACACAGTCGTTTTATCCGAAAATAGACTTACGCTTGCTTTTCACGCCCGTGTTGCCGTCGACGGCAAAGTCCATCGACCGATCCCCGGCAGCCGCGACCGACGACAACTGCCGACCGAATTGCCTCGACCAGGCAATCCAACCCATGAGCGGATACCCGAACGGCCATGAGTGAACGGGATGCAGCGCTGGAGATGCCCCGGAAACGACGAAGGCTCGACTCCATGGCTTCAGACCCGCCGCAGCTCACCTGGCCGCCTGCCCAAGTCCCTGTCGAAATCTTTGACGAAATCACCACCTACCTGTCTCGGACCGACGTCAAAAGCCTGCGACTGGTCAACCACGAGTTCGACCGCATGGTCTCGGCCAAGTACTTTCGCAATGTCGTCGTCCCGTTCCGGTCAGAGATGTACAAGGCCCGGAGGAAGGTGGCATGCGAGGAGGATGAGGAAACGACCCAACCATGCACCGACACCCTGTTTGCCAGCGGAATGCGCATCTTCCAGTCCTTTGGCAACCACATCTTGCGGTTCGCCCTGTCGCTGGAGCTGGACGAAGAGAGTCTGGCATATCCCCCCATCAAGCCCACGCAAAAGGCCGTCACCTCTTACTGGGGAATCTACCGGTGGCCCCACGAATCGTACCATCGATACACGGAACTCGAAGGACTCGAGCAGACCGCCGACGAGACCGCATCGATGAAGGAGGCGCTGAAGTGTCTGAAACACGTCCAGGAGCTGGGCCTCTGCTGCGACGCCGGGCTGGGCTACCTCTTGGGGCCGGACCAGCAGCTCGAAAGCCCGCCGCTGCCGCATCCAGTTTTCGACTTGCGCAATCTGCGGTATAGGCTGCTGCAGCGGCGCTTGGCGCGAGCCGAGTCGGCCAACATGAATGCCCGCAAGCTTGCCTTTGAAAGTCCCCGCGACTTCAAGTACACAGTGCTGGAGTCGATGGTCAAGGATGCCGGCTACTCGCAGGAGCAGGTCAAGGAGGCCATCAACATGCTTCTCAACACGGAGAACGTCTCGCTGATGAACATTGACTTTGACGAGCGCACCGCCTCCGTGCCTGACCTGGCCATCAACGTCTTTGCCCAGCAACAGCATCCCAACGTCAACGCAAACCCCGTTGACGGAGACGCAGAAGATGCTGCGATCCAGCGCGCGGTGGCATCGGCGCTGGCTGATACAACCACCGGCCACCCTCTGCAGCCCAAGAATCTGACACGGGCCCAGAAAGAGATGCTTCTGGAGCTCGAGTGGGCTCACCGGGCACTCATCCAGTCCTACGTCATTGCCCTCAGCGACAACGCCCGCACAAACGACTTTAGCTCACTGACGACCCTGACGATCGCCAAGATACCCAGCAGCCACCTATTCATGTTCCAGCGGCAGGACTTTTGGCAGAGCTTGCCGAACCTCACAAACGTCGCCCTCGCAGTCGTGGCAGACTGGCGCCAGGTCGCCAAAGTCGCACCCGGCTGTGTCGAGGACACCTTCGTCTCGCCCGTGGATGCCGTCGGCAGAGCCTACCGCGTGCTGCGGGACTACATTGGCAAACAGAAGAATATCTCTTACCTACACTTTGAATGGATCTGCGGCGGCGAATTCGCACCGGGCATCACGCAGCGCAACCACTACGTCCTGCCCGCACCCTTCTGCATGCCCGCGCATATGCCGGCGCTCGAAGCCGCCAAGTCGCCAGACCTCTTGCTTTCCCTGCCGCACATTAAGCATCTCTCCTTGAAGAACTGTTACAGCGTGCCACACGTATTCTTGCAGGTGATCCGGTCCATGGCCCTCCAGTCTCTGGAGAAGCTGGAGCTGGAGACCGTCTCCCTGGCTGGGCCACCTGTCCGGCGGCAGGGCCATGCAGCCTTTTTCCACGGGCACCTGGCCGCTCCCGCTGCTGCCGCACAGCAAGGCCAGCAACAGCAGGTCTGGCAGTTGCAGCCCGTCCAGGCCAACGGGCAGGCTCTCCAGCCGCCACCGTTGCCACCCGCACCCAACCAACCAGGAGCAGCTCCAGCCCAGCTGATCAATATCCCGCTCGGAATCCTGGCCCAGGGCCCGGCGCAAATAGCTCAAGCGCTCAACATCGGTGCCCAGAATGCCCAGGCACCGGCGCTGGCACAGGCACCGGACCCTGTCACCCCCGAGTGGGACACCATGCGGCTGCGGGTGCCAGACCTGCTCACTTGGACGGGCGTCATCGAACGGCTCGCACCAGTGCCTGGCATTGCAGAATTGACGGCTACGCAGGACAATGACGATGAAACCGAGGGGCTGGACGATGCTGCAACGGACGAGGGCTACAAACTCATTCCCAGGGCAAATCTCCTGCGCAAGGAGAAGAAGAGCTTTTGTCTCGAGAGTATGTCATTCAAGTCGTGTGGGTACGTGGCGCTGGATGTGCCCTTCATCGACAACACCAACACGCTGCCGCTGCGCCCCCCGTGGCAGGAGCCGCAAGAGATCACGACGCGGCGAAGGGAGCTGGCGCCGTTCATGCAGCACTGCAACGACCGGCTGGCGGCCAAGATCACCAATTTCTTGCCGCCGCAGGAGCGTTTCAATCTGGCGACCGCGTACGGGATGGACCTGACCTGGGCATCCTGGTATGACGAAGAGGTCATCGAGGCAGCGAAGAGGGACGGTGTCATGGTTCCCGGCAAGGGCCGCTTTAGCGGCACGATTACCACGACGGCCAACTAGTATGAAACGGCCGTGGATTCTGTGTATTTCAACTTTGGGGACTGACCGGCGTTTGGACAATGATACCACGGGAAAAGACTGAGACGTGTTGGACGTCATAAAAGCACTTTATGAGTTTTGAGACAGCAAGGACTAATTGAATGCATATCCATTTCCGTTTGACGCCAGTCATGAATGCTCATCTAGGACCACTTTAGGGAATCACTTTTGCAGGTTTTGTTTATTGGTGGCCCATCAGACCTTTGCGTGAATTCGCATGCCAATCCCTAAATGCCATGAGACCATAGCCATCCTGTACACCAGCATATGAAAAGCCGCATTTTTTCCACGCATCCATCAACCCAAGACCTCCCAGGTTCACGTTACACCAGTCATACCGCACTCGAAATCAGGTCGCTTATGCGGCGGTGATGGCCTGGCGGACGCGGGCACCGCGCTGGCGGGAGTTGAGGCGGACCTCCTCACGGCCAACGACGGCATCGGACTTCTGGACGACCTCCTCGCCCTCGGTGAGGATCAGCTCAATGTGGCAGGGGTTGGACATGTAGGGGTTGATCTGCGGCTGTTAGTGGCGGACGGCGGGTCGAGTGACAGAGTGTACGTACGCGACCGTGGGCACGGTATGTGCGTCTCCGTTGCTTGGGGGCCTGGTTGACCTGGATGTGCTTGACAACCAGGTTGCCAGTGTCGAGACCCTTGGCGTCGGCGTTGGACTCGGCATTCTTCAGGAGGCCGAGGAGGAACTCGGCGGACTTGACGGGCCAGCGGGCGCGGGAGACACCGAACTGCTTGCCTGGATTGGGGGTCAGTACTTTGTGTGTCCTCCTCTCGTGGGTCATCTTCGACCCCGCGTCGTCGACGACGACGATTTCGGTCCGGGACATGTCGTACCTTGTGCCGTGCGGCCGATGGAGCCGGCGTAGCGGCGGAAGGGGACGGCCTCAGCCTTCTCCTGGACGTTCTCGAGGAACTTGACGGCGCGCTGGAGCTTCCAGCCGTTGATGGCCTGGGCGGTCTCGCGGGTGTTCTTAAAGGACACGCGCAGGTAGGAGCCGCGGGCGCGGGCCGACTTCTCGCGGGCAATCTCGGTCGCAGCGTAACGAACCTATGGGCAGGCCATTGTGTCAGTCTCGTGTGCACATCGTCTGCGGTCTGCGATCCTCCCCCCGCCTCGGTCCCGGTGCTGTCGAATTTTCGTCATGTTTTCCCTCCCGGCACTTTGAAATGCAACCAGGTTCTCGGCGACGGCGGCGGCGTGATTTTCCAAGGGCGACGACGGGTCTCCTCGCGAGGACCTCACAGATGGGGAAGCAGCAAGCACTTACCATCTTGATCGTTGGGTGTGGTGATGGTTTCGGCGTCGGTGGTCGTCGTCTGGGCTGGCTGAGTGAGTTAGAAGAAATTCACAACTTTGCTTGACCCTAGCCCTTCAGCGCGGGTTGGCTCGCTTGCGGATCGGGAAACGGCAGGGGTCTGCCTTAGGGCTCCGCAACCCTACGGGGTAAAAACGGCCATTTCCAGCGCCAGTCTGGGAAGAAAGCCGCGGGAGAAAATGGGCGTACCTGGCGTTTGACTTGTAAGGTCGCGATTGAATTTACTGCGTCGAAATGGCAGCCGATTTGTGGTTGTCGAAAATGATGGGAAATATTTCTTGTCTCGCGTGCAGTGCCTTCTCACCACCAGTGCGACCCTTTCTGGCAGTTGCCGATTTTCCAAAAGAGTGGATACCGCCTTATCTAATCGGAAAGAAAAATTCATGTCCGGAGGCCGGTGAATCTCAGCTCCGCGGTGGCCAATCACGAATGACACCCCACATCCAATGCATGTTTGGACCTTGTAGCTCTCTGAAAAAAAAAAAAGTTGGAAAATTTCTATCTCCAGTAGTCCCCAGCGCCAACCCGCCCTCAGAGGACACCATCTGCACCTGCACCTCTGACCAATTCGACTTCTCACAACGCGGGACTGGCAGTAGTCTGACGTTCATTTCTTTCATATACCCCAACATCCGATAAGAGACAATGGCTCCTTTCCAGGCTCGTGGCGGCGCCGGCGGCAGAGGCGGTGGCCGTGGTGGTTTCGGCGGTGATAGAGGAGGTCGCGGAGGTGGTCGCGGCGGACGCGGTGGCTTCGGCGACAGAGGCGGAAGGGGAGGTGGCAGAGGCGGCTTCGGTGCCCGCGGAGGTAATTAACCATGTCGATGGCGATGCCAGAGCAAGAAGCTGACGCGATAGCAGGCGGCCGTGGTGGTCCCCGTGGCGGCGCTGGTGGTCGCGGTCGTGGAGGTGTTGGCAAGCCCGGTGGTCGCGGCGGACGTAAGCTTCATCCCCGAGTCCCCCCCCTGAGAGAGAAACAGCTTTGAGCTAACAGCGCGCACAGCCAAGGGAATGAAGGGAGGTGCCAAGGTCATCGTCGAGCCTCACCGTCACGAGGGTATCTTTGTCGTCCGCGGCAAGGAGGACGCCATCGCAACCCGCAACATCGTCCCCGGCGAGTCCGTCTACGGCGAGAAGCGCGTCTCCGTCGACGACGTTGTCCAGAACGAGGACGGCACCACCACAACCACCAAGGTCGAGTACCGCGTCTGGAACCCCTTCCGCAGTAAGCTTGCTGCCGCCGTCATCGGTGGTCTCGAGAAGATGTACTTCGGCCCCGGCTCCAAGGTCCTCTACCTCGGTGGTGCCTCTGGTACTTCCGTCTCCCACGTTGCCGACATTGTCGGTCCCACCGGCTTCGTCTACGCCGTCGAGTTCTCCCCCCGTTCCGGCCGTGACCTGATTGGCATGGCCGCCAAGCGCACCAACGTCGTCCCCATCGTCGAGGACGCCCGCCAACCCCTCAAGTACCGCATGCTCATGCCCATGGTCGACGCCATCTTTGCCGACGTTGCCCAGCCCGACCAGGCCCGTATCGTCGCCATGAACGCCCACCAGTTCCTGAAGGTCGGCGGTGGTATCCTCATCTCCATCAAGGCCAACTGTATCGACAGTACCGCCCCCGCCGCCAAGGTCTTCGCCATGGAGGTCGAGAAGCTGAGAGCGGAGCGCATCGCACCCAAGGAGCAGCTCACGCTAGGTACGTCTCGTCCAGTTGCAGCTAAGAGCCCGCAAGCTAACAGTCGCAGAACCCTTTGAGCGTGACCACTGCCTCGTCGCTGCCGAGTACAACCGCTACGCGAAATAGATAAAGATGTATGTGATACGCGGAGAGGGATGTTAGCGGTTGAATCTGTACATTTGCGAGATTCCCACGATGGTTGACTTTTGCTTCAATGGGTTTGGTCAGGTCGGACTTCATCTGGACAGGCGTTAGGAAAAAATTTAGGACGGTCTTGTTCAGAACTTTGCATGTTAACCCATAGGTATCGAGAGTACTTTATGAACGACATGTCATCAGTCTTGTACTCCATTCGTCCCGGTAGTTAATTGCAGTTGATTAGAAGTTGATGCTCAAGGGCTGGTCGTTTCCACCACTCGTCTTACACGTCAAGTCACTCGATTTCCTGGGCCAAACCCGATTCAGCCGCTGCTGCCGGCGCTCCACCCATCAGTGACCCATCGAGCCACCGTTCACTGGCCCACGACCCCAACGTCGGGTACGCCTCTCTCGTTCCGCCGATTCTCCACCGGTCCGCATAGCAGTCGTCCTCCACGGGCACTCGTGCAAAGTACACGACCCGCTCCTGCTCCGGCTGCCACTCCATCGGCTCCGCGGGGCCGCCTGCGCCGAGGCTGTTTGCCCAGGCCTCCACAACCTGGCGTTGCTGTTCGAGTAGGGCCAGAAGCTGTCGGCGGAACTGGTAGTCTTTCTTTGCCTCGCGGCGCTCGGGCGGTTTCTCGCGGCTGTGGTCTGGCAGCCGTTGGGGTCGCTCCGCCGGGTGGCGTTTCTTGCTGCTCGAGCTAGCGGTGTCCTGTCGGATACCTGGCTGGCCTTGGTGCGTGTCATGTTTGGGGCTGGGCTGCGTCTTGTCCATCAGGTAGTCACCGTCAGTGTCTGTCACAACTTCGTGACGGCGGTGCTTTCGATGCTTGCGCGGGCGGGTTTCACTGTTTGAGTGACGGGTAGGTCGGCTTTTCCTGTCGCTGACGCGGTCTGCTCCGGCTCGACGGTGGGAGTCGTCCCTGGCCTTGCGTGAGCCGCTGCCAGAGTCCGGCTCTGGCCTGTGATTGGTCGAGCGGCGGTTGGATTTGCGGTTGCGCGCCATTGTTGAAGCCCCAGCCCGAAATGTTGTTCAAAGTCAGTTTCGAAAGACTCACTCGCCGGAGATGGCAGATCAACGGCGGGGATACTTCTGAATGGAGCCTTTTGTACGGCTGCATCGAGAGGACGTTCTGTTATGGATGGCATAGGCAGCCTCCTTCCCCTCGAATCAAAGGTGGAAGAGGCTCGATGGCCCCATCCGTGTTTCTGGGCGAGGGCCGGAAATGCGGAATAGGGCAGAAGATACGGGCTTGTTAGAGCCTGAGTGAATCATCTTGAAACTCTTTCAGACCTCTTTCGATCACCACCTAATCCTTTCCGTGGGCTTAAAGAGGTGGCACATGAGAATGTGGTTCACCCAGGGCCATCTTTGTTCTTGAGCTCCTTCTAGAGCGCCATTGTCAGCTCTGGAGGCTCAGGCTTCAGGCTCGACCCTCGAAGCCATTGGATAACCACTTGGTATCAACGCAATTTGAATCCTAATATGGGTTCGGCAGCCTGAATTCCAATTGTCCGGGATCAGAGACTCTAGCCTTGCTCTCCTGGCCGTCAGCTGTGAGGTTCCTGATCCCTTTGTTCTGGGCTGTTTCCAGGTCGGCAAACATGGACGCGAAATGGATGTTTCTGGGCCCTTCTGCGATCCAAGGAGAAGGCTCGCGGCATCCCCTAGCAAATCACATTACTGTGGCCGCTTCAGGTTTGATTCCTCAGATGCGCAATTTTTCATGGAGCGGACGCAATCAGCACCGCCTTGGAGTCGAGAAGAACGCTACTGGGCCATGACCACCCTCAAGTTGGCATTGGAGATAGACTGAACGCATCAGACAAACCACAACGAGCAGAATCGTCCTCTCTCGATGACTTACTAGCCGGACCGCGAGTCCTTTTTCATCGCTTAGACGGCGTCTTGGCATGTCTCTGCTTTATTCGACAGCAGGCCAGCGGGAAAGCTAGCTCACAACCGGTCGACAACCTCGGCAATGATGCAGCCCTCAAATGCCCAGATTGGGGGACCATTCAGTCTGGCCATGTCCGGGAAGATCAGTGCTACTCGTACTGCTCCAGATGTTCTCTTGGTTTCTGCCAACCCCAATCCGCGTGGGTTCAAACTGATTCATCCCTAATGGACCGTCCCATGTCTGTCGATCAAAGCCATCAGTCTTACTGCCATATACCCGTCGTCAATTGACGGCTCCGTAAGGTAGATCGGGCAACTAGTAATTCTGCCAGCCCACCCAGGCTGGCAACAGCCAATGACTTTCCTAGCCACGGCTTCCCCGTCACACTTGTCGCCGACCGAGGTGATGCCTCACGAGAGCTAGACCCAAACACAACCCCCGCAGTATCCTCCCGGTCGAGTGCGTGGCAAGTGCGGCACATTCGACTCTTTTTGGATGTGAGCGGTTCTCAGCAAGTCGAAACCATGGACATCTCGGGGTAGCGTTGCAGTGCTTGTCGAAATACTCTGAACGAGACGCACAGACAGACCGCGGCTCGCCTCCGACTGAGCAGGCAGGATGGTGCTCGAGGCTGACCCCTGTAACAAAAGTTCATTCAAGACAACGGCGTTGGTGGACTTTGGCTGCCTGCTGCTCGATTCGCAATGGGCCTTGCTGCTGGGGCTGAACGAAGCCAAGCCGCTAGGCCATGTGCTCCTCCGCATTTTGGCTGGTCTTCAGCAACGGCGTGAGGGGAACATGTCATTCACACGCTCCAAAGCCTGGATTCGCGTGTGATTAAACCAGAAGCCAAGGCCGCACCCGAGATTCACTTTAAAGCCAAACCATACCAACGGTGAGCCATCATCACCCATGGGCTTGGCTCGGTGGCTTGCTGTCTGCGAAACCAGTGCTCCCTTACCATGGCACAAGTCGACGGCCTTCCATATGTCGCAGGGCTGACTAGCGTGAGTTGCGGCGGTTCGAGAATGTCTCTCCTGATTACGATGGGCGTGATGTCCCCTTCTGGTGCCGGTCTATTGAAGATAAAATGAGCAGATGCCCATTTGGCGCCCTCCTCCGTCGACCGTTTGATTCACGCCAGCTGTTTCTGGACTGGGCATCGAATATCGGAGGGAAGGGGTTGACCATGGCGCACGGGTGTGCTATTTCAATCGAGAGCTTCTCCTGTGCCTTACAGATGGATCCGTAGGGATGGGATGAAATGGCTGAAGAGGCGGCGTGTTTTGGCTTGGGAAGCTTGCAGTCGCGTTTCCCCGAAAGAGATGTCCACCATCCGGGAAATGACCCCACTTTCCCCCGCTGGAATTGGCGCAAGGATCAATGGGTTTGGGGAAAAGGTACGTGCCCACTTGGGATGCTACCCTCCCACTGTCATCACCACAACCACGAAGCTCTTTGGCTGCTTCATCCTTGTCCTTGCTCATCACCGTCTTTAGCCCTGCATCTCAGAATCTGCGCCCTCTGCCTCTATCATGCTTCTGGCCTGTTCCCCCTCGTCCAAGGCCTATGGCTAATCAAAGCTTGGCCCAGCCCTCCAGGTTTCTCAACCCCGAATCTCGCTAGAATCATCTCGCCCAGGCCGACCTTTAACCATGCAGCGGAACAGCTGACGCCAACATGATGCATGGCTCCCCAAGTCGAAGGCTTGATTCAGCCAGCCGTTTTATCCGTCAACCTGCAGCAGCATGTCGCTCGTGGCTTCTCCGAGGATACGGCACCCCAACACTTTAGGCACCGTCATTGCGCGCCACGTCTTTGCCTCGTCCCATCTTCAAACGAGAGACGACACTTCAGACGGCAAGCCGACGCCTCCATCTTCAGCAGCATCAAGCACCATCTGGTCGCCGGCCCCTCGAGCGCGCTCGCGATGGTGGCGTTCCCACGTGGTCAGCGCCGGCATCGTGCCGTCAGCCAGGTCAGGGGAGGCTACGATGCGATAACTCAGTTGAATCTATCAGCCGTGTGCGATGCTATTTCGGGTTGGGCGTCGTCCTGAGTTTTCGTCAGCCCTGCGCCAGCCAATTATCGATTCACCGTTGACACTCAAAACGGGATGGTCTTGACTTCGTGTCAGAGGTCGCAGCTCTCCTCTGCCTGCACTGCCGTGCTACCAGGACGTCGGGTAGGATGGTGCTGCCGCGTTTGCTTCCGCTGACCTGCAACCCAAAGACGGTTGCCATCTCTCTCTCTGCACCTCGCGGCTCAGCTGTCAAGCGAATGCCTCGGATGGAGTCGTCCGCCACCAAGACCACCAGCGACTGCAGAATGGATAACACGAGTCGTCTTGCTGGAGAATCCCGAGTACCCAAAGACGAGCCTTCTAATTTGCTGCGCCCAATCCCTGCCATTTTGTGGCTTGACAAGGGTTTCACTAAACGGGTGAAGTCGTCGGTCACTCAGAGTCGTCGGTGGCGGCGAGCTAGGAAGAAGTCTGAATTTTAATACAGTTCGAATGCCTCCGCCTCCCATCCCGGCGGGCGCCCTGACCTCGATCGATCAAAGCCCAGATCATTGCGACAAAAAGAACTCCACGACACGCGGGCAATCCATTGATAAGGAAAATGCGATATATTGCGATCTGGCTTGCATCTCAGGGGCAACAGCGAGCCACGCAACAAGATTGAGGATTGCAATGCTCTTCCCCGAATACGGTGCTGACGACGGCACCGACAGCCAACGGCGACCATGTTCCTGGGGGAGCCTTGCATCTCACCCACGCCAGCTGTGGGAATTGACGGGGGCCACCCTGGCGTCCCCAGGTTCGTCCGACCCCGCGCCAAGCTGGCTGTGTGGGCTAGCAGGTGGTAAGCTAAGTCCTCCGCTTGGCCTGTTCCAGCTGCGATGACCGTCATCCTGGAGGGGACTAAGCCAATCTCCAGCTTCTACGAGGCCTCTCTCGGGGTGCCAGGTACCTCCAGCACCCTGCTCCGACATGGAACACGCTCTCGACACCATCCTAACCAATCCTGCCCTCCATCACCCCTGCCCAAGCCATGCGACAGTCCAGGCTTGCGGCGCCCCGACGAGTCGATGACTGGCTCTGCTCCTTATTCCTACATTTTGCCGACTCTTCATCAATGCCCGGCCCGTCTTGTTCTGTCTCTTTTCCTCCTTCAGATCATGTTGGTTCGGACAGTCGACACCACTCGCTTGTGCTCACCCGTAGATCATCCTGGTCAGGAGCCTGCACGTCTCAAAGAGGAAGTCGACTCGAGTCGGCCTCGACACATTCCTTTTACGCGGAGGAGAACGGATACTTGAGGATTGGCCCATCCGATATTCACGGTCCCCAGACGACGACCTCCGCCCGACCGTACTGGTATTGATACGAGACTCGGAATACATCTACACACTTTGAACAACAAGATGGATCAACCAGAAGAGAAAGTCAGCCTGGACAAAGGCGACCTCGATCTTCTCAGCATTATTGAACGTACGTGTTCGGTATTTTCGCTGCTGGGATGCGTCTTCATCATCGTCACGTTCTGCTCGTCGAGAGCGTTCCACAAGCCAATCAACCGCCTCGTCTTCTTTGCGTCGTTTGGCAACATGATGACCAACGTCGGTACACTTATGGCGAGGTCATACATTGAGTCGCCATTGTCGCCGGGCTGCCAGCTTCAGGCGTTTCTGATCCAGATGTAGGTCCGCCTCCCGCCTTTCGAGACTAGGCTAACGACCGCAGGTTCATGCCAGCCGATGCATTCTGGACGCTGACCATGGCCATCAACGTCTACCTGACCTTTTACTTCAAGTTCGACGCCGAGAGACTCCGCAAGATGGAGATCCCGTACCTCATCTCATGCTACGGCATTCCCTTTGTCCCGGCTTTGACCTACGTCTTTGTTACCAATGGGCAGGGCCAGAGGGTGTACGGAAACGCAACCCTCTGGTGCTGGGTGACGCCGGATTGGGAAATCTGGCGCATCCTGACGTTTTACGGTCCTGTTTGGTATGTTTGTTCTCTCTGGTGCACAGGACTACCGCTCACATTTCCAGGATCGCGATATTAATCACGTTCTTCATCTACATCCGAGCGGGCCGCGAAATCTACCAGAAGCGCAAGCAGCTTCACAACTTTAGCTCTTCCGATCCGGACCATCTCAACTCCTTTCATGATGCCCTCACTTCGATGAAAACCACCGAGGTGTACGTCACGTCGGAAACGATTGAGCAGCCCAGCAGCTCCATCGGGCTTGGGTCGATGGCAAGGCGTGGTGGATCAGACGCTGGATCGATGCCGCGCATGCCCGACGCCGCTTACTCTGTCAGCATCTCTGCCAACCACCACGAACGCCGCGAGTCGCACGGCGACGCCGTTCTCCCAGCAGAGAGCGTCACCATCGAAGCCAACCCCGCCCAGCGCCCGGTGAACTCGGCCAGGCGACGCAACTACGAGGTCAACAACGCCGCTTGGTCGTACACCAAGTGCTCCATCCTCTTCTTCACCGTCATCCTTATCACCTGGGTCCCGTCGAGCGCCAACCGCGTGTACTCGGTCATCCACGCAAAAGAGTCATCGACGCCGCTCGCCTTCATGAGCGCCTTCGTCCTGCCCCTCCAGGGATTCTGGAACGCCTTGATCTACGTGGTGACGTCGTGGAAGGCCTGCAAGACCCTCTGGACCGACATTCGGTATGCGTCCCGGCGGCCAGACGTCACGGAGCTTGTCGGCAGCTTCCGCCACAGCGACCAGTTCAAAATTCCGAACCCTAATCGCAGGAACAAGACGTACGAGAGCGAAAGCATCACGGAGCTCACGAACAGCCGGCCCTGCTCCAACGACCAGGCCTCGCGGTCATGAGATATGCAATTGAAAGGATGAGCGTTTGTGGAAGATACCCGGTTTCACCAGCAGGCATGAATTTGCGTATACCATTTCATGATTTTAGTTGGAGTTTGGCGGCACTAGTTTCTTTTGTCCCAGATTATTTGTCACGAATATACTACTACCATTTACGTCCTTTGCAAAATCGGCCCTGCGTGAAGTATTTAGCCCAGGTGGCGCGAGACCAAACACGCCATTCCCACGTGCTGTCTCGAGATCAGCCCGTGTTCCTGCTTATCCCAACGGTTCGTTCCTCCCGAAAGTCTAACTCTGCCCATTTGTTCGTCTCGTCTGCCTCAGTAGCGCGCGGGCGGTGCTCGCTGCAGATGCACCATGATCGGCGATGGACGGTCTGTGAGCAACGTTCTAGCGAATCGAGCATGAAGCGGCGGACAGAGAGAACCCCTTGCCGTCTGCTCCGACGGCTGCCAGGAGCGTTTTTCTGTGGCGCCGCATCTGCCAGGGGGATGATTTTCTTTCCGCCGTCCTGAAGCCAAGGGAAATATTTAATAGATTGAGAGGTTCCAAGACGAAATATCCATGGATGCACCTCGCAGGGTCGCCCCTATGCCCCAGACAGGGATGGGCTGCAGGGCAAGCCACGCTCCAGCCCAGCGCATCTTTTCCGGGGTCGTCGCTCCACTGCTGCTCCCAAGATTGCCAGAGAAAAGATTCCACCTCTGCTTGTCCAGCGTCTTGGCTTGAGTGCAAACCAACATCAAGCTTTTTCCGGCCCCGCTGCTTCATAAACTGCGAGTCAAGACGGGGACTTTTTTTTTTTTTTTTTTTTTTTATAAAAAAAAGTTGTTTGGTTCGTGCACCTCATTGACGGCCGGATATCTAGCAGACTCTGTCCCTGTTTTCCGTCACGCAGCGGATTGACAGGCTTCTGATCCTTACGCGTGTGCTCTTCCTCGAGCCCTGCCGACGGGTTCAACCAGGGAATGCCGCGACGAAGATCTCTGCCAAAACAAGTGCGAGCATTGTTCCAACACGAGAACGAAGCACCGTCCATGGAAACATTGTCTGCTCCTGGCGATCCGTTTCACCAGGCGACAACCATTGCTTTTCACTCGACCGAGTGTGCGTCATTGACTTCACGGACGGGTACTCGGCTAGAGACAACGACCCTAAGAAACGAAGACTGCAAAGGGGGTTTGCAGGCAGATTACAATCTGGAGACGGAAACCAAAAATCATTGCTGTGCAGCGCTGACTCGCTCTGCATCCAGACTCGTCCGACACACCATCCCAGCTTTTGTTTAATTACCCGGCGACGGCACAGCAGCTGTCAAATGCCCTCCAACAGGACAGGTCCAACACGAACCGGCTCCAACTGCGGCAGGCGTCTGTCGACGTCGCATTGGATGCAACCGGTCAGCGTCCACCAGCCGTGGTTTGTGCGCCGTCTCATGCCGTTCTTCCCATCCCCAACCGCAGGCACGAATGACACGGTGGCATCGAACTACAGCCTCCCGACTTGAGCGTTACGGCGCGGCGACTGCCCAACACCCCGGCCGAAACGCGCGTGTCTTGAACGGTCAGTCAGTCACTTCTCATCGTCTGCAGCGGTTGTGGCTGGAGCCTCACGCCGGTTGGGGCGCAGGTCAAAGCGCGCAGGATCGTATTGTCCTGTATTGTGACTGCTGAATCCAAACTGCGAATGCATCGCCAACGCCTGCCAACCCGTCTGCAAGGGCCAAAGCGCCAGGACAGGCACGCGTACAGCACAACAAGGCACCCTGCGCCCGAGGTCGCCGTTGCACGACTTCCCCTCTGCAACCGCTTCACTGCATTCATGGCACCTGGCACCGCCGATTCTTGTCGATGCCTTGCCGTGGACGCGAACCGATGACAATCGCCTCATCATAAGGGACGAGTGGATTGTGCGGGGGGGCAGGGATCACGTTGCCGTTGACGTGGGGTCCGATGGGATCGTCCAAGTCGGGTTCCCATGGCGAGCAGGGCGCCAATTCGACCACCGACCGATCCGGACTCATCAGAAACACGATGAACACAAACTCTAACTGCATGTCCGCGCACCACACGACATTTACCATTACGGTATCGTAGCCCATTCTAACCTGCGCTTACATAGCCATAGCCAGTCCAACGATTGATTCCAAGGTGAAAAAGTAGCTCAGTCCCGTAAACCTGTACCTCTGCCCAGTCCCCAAGAAACCCGATAAATGCGAGTACAGTACAACGGCGAACATGATTCCACACCACGTCCCGGCGGATCTGCCGACCCCGAGCAACGTGAGGCGAGCGGCGCATGGCCCTCTGGGGTATTGAGAAAGAAATGTGGCCCTCCAACGCCAAATGAGAAAACATTTGCTCCTCCAAGTGTTTTTTGTTTGCAGACAATCACGCATCCTTGACTGCCTCGATGATGCTGTACTCCCACGAGGTCTTGAGCTGGTCGCACTCCTCCGCAATGTCGGGGTGCTCCCACCACCACCTGTCGGCCGTGATGAACTGTCCCCACACCTCTTTCCAGAGCATGCGTCCGACCAGGCTGCGGAGCTCCTGCTTGATGGCTCTCTCCGCGAGCTGCTCAGAGTCGGTCGTCGCCGTGTCCGGCTTGTCGGTGGGCGGGATGGCGAAGAACTTCACGGTGGTGATGGTACTGCCTTCAGCACGGAGGGAAGCGTCTGCCAGCCAGAGAGGGAACAGCTTGCTCGGGTTCATGCAGCGAAAGTTTTTTTCCAGGTTGAAGATGAGGTTGTCTTCGATCCAGGAGCGCATGCGTGGGCCCAGAGTGCTTGTGACGGGGAGGGGGTCAATGAGTGTGAGGTGGAACGTGCCTCCCTGGGCAAGGCAGCGGTGGACGTTCTTCAAGAGACCGGGCACCTCGGGCGAGGGGAGCAGCGCCGGGAGGCCGAGAGAGTACACCGCGCCAAAGAGCGACGAGGCAACGGGAAAGGCCGACGGAGAGATGGCCGGGGCAAGGACCGGATGAATGTTGGGGAACAGGGTGTGGGACAGAGGAGATGACGAGAGGTGGTAGACCTGCTTGTTGAAGTGGACAGCTGCCAGGTACGAAGTGGTTGCTGGAGGCGTTAGTCTGGCCTCTCGTACAGGCGACGGACACTCACCTTGCGTCTCATAGAGAGCAAGAACCTTTCTTGCCTTGGCCGGCGTGATCTTGTTGGGGGCGTTTCGCGTCTGGTCCGTGTCCATTGGTTTGTCCATGTTGTGCAGGGACGAAAGCATCCACCGCTTCTTTTCCATCTCCAGCTCCTTGTAAAGACTGGCGTCGTTCGTGTCGCCCCAGACCTCCTTCAACCGCAGCAGACGTATGCTGGAGCTGGCGGCGGCCATCCGCCTCACCTCGCGCTGCATCCCGTTAAGGTCCATCGACAGGGAGAGTCCGGTTTCGAGCTCTGGCGTTTCCTCAATGACGTCGTCCATCATGGGCGTCCGCACCTCGGCAGGAGAGCAGTCCCAGGCGTCGGGTGGTTTCCAGGCGTCTGGGTTGTTGGGCTTGAAGGAGGTAGTCCACGATGGCACACGGCGGAGGGATTGCCTCGGCGTGGGCTGTCCCGGAAAGAGGTTGACGGGGCTGTCCACGAAAGCGGGCGTTTGCGGTCTGACTGGTTAGCGAGGCTCCCCGAAAGGACGGTGCACTTACTGTATGGCTGGAGACCGCGGCGGCGTCGGCGGCTCCTCTTTGACAGGCTCTGCCGTTATGGTGACATGGGAGACCATGCCGGCTAACTCGTTCTCGGTGGTCCGGGGGAGGATGGTCACCTCGGTGCTTTTGGTGATGAACGACGTGGGCCCAAGGGTCTGCACGTAGTGGGAGGCTTTGGCGGCCGACGACTCGGCCACGGACGCGGTGCATGGCGAACACGGGACCGCCAACGAGGGCTCTGTCCATTTTGAATTGTCTGTCCATTTTGAAAACACGGAATCTATGAAACCTGGTATCAGTGAGCTGTGGCAAGGCTGACGATGCGTACGCAAGTACCTCTGTTGGAGCTCGGAGAGCTCTGCGAGTCCTCGATGAAATGGTCGGGTATATAAGTGCGATCCGCCGTGGCAACCGTTGTGACTGGGCTGCAGGGTAGCTCCGACGGGGGCGGCTCCGAGACTGCAGACAGCAGCGAGCCTCTGCGCGTGCTGTCGATGCTTGGCGCCTTTAGAGCCGATGATTTGGTGGACGGGGTAAACGTCTTCTTAAGACTCCTGGATCCGAAGAAACTGAACGGCTTGTTGTCGGAGGACGATGAGCTGCGGGTGGACATGGAGCTTCTAGCTGCGCGAGACTTTTCCTTTTGCTCTCGCTCGGTGGCCTTGCGGTCGCGATGCTCTTTCCTAGACTCCCTATCGGGGTCTGTCCAGACAACCTCCCACATGGCGGGCGGTGGGTTTTCGAGAAGACGGGAGTGACGAAAGAAAGGGTGATGGCGGTAGCAATGCTGGATATAAGCGGACGAGAGGACGATTCGAGACTCGGAGATGCAGGTGGCGCCCGGTGAATGGTCTCATGCCCGAAATTCGGAAAAACCAGACGTGGATAGTGTTTTAGCACCGAGGAGGACCGGGAGTCGTTCGTCTGATGGTGGGCGTGGAATTGGGTGGTGAAGATGAAGTTAAGATACAGTTGCAGTCGGCGTTAGGAAGTCGCAGGTTGGCAGGTAAAACAGCCGAGACGCCCGGGAGCCCGAATCGTCGAGGAGGACTGCCAAGGTAGAACAGAGCGATGCAAGGAACCGAGATGACGAGCGTCGGCGGAACTGAAGAAAACAACAAAAGGGAAGCTATCGTCTGCGAGGGGTGCTTAATAAAAAAAAAAAAAAAGAGGGATTCGAGACGAAGGAAGGAACGACAGGCCTAAGAGGCAGGAGTTGCGGGAAGAGAAACGCCGCTAGTGTATCAAAGGGACACGCGCGCGCACCGATTCAGGTACCAGTGCGAAAGGGCTGATGGGGATGGCAGTTTGACAGTCAGCATGCGGTAGTCGTTCCTACCCGTCGCCAGTCGTTCTGGCAGCTGCACTCGATACTCGATTCCGTGCGTGCCGTCGCAGCGCGTCGTGTTCTCTGGCTTGTGTACAGGTCGTCAACGCGCAGCCTACCTCCATCTGTCGGGCCAGCCTGAGAGTGCCAGAGGTGAGGAGACACTGGCGGCGGGAGCTGGGGACGACGCTCCTACAAAAGGCATTGGGACAAATAATCACAGTCTCTCAAACCAGGGTCGGCGATAGTGTGTGATCGTGCGCAACCCCGTCATTATGTACGGTGTCATGTCATGGCCGGGTCCCAGGCCGACCCGGTGCAGATCCAGCTCCATCATCAATTTGTGCTCCCCTCCCTCGCCGCCTGAACATATATCGAATGGGGACGAACACGAAGCAGGCTCCTGGTCCGTCGCCGATAGAACATGCAGTCATCTGAGATTTTGTGGCGTTCGGCCGGCCATGTCCCTGGACGGCCGTCCATCTGGGACACCATCATTGGGCCTTCATCGCTCACTGTTTTTCCATTGTCTCAATCCGTCTGCTTTGCGTTGCTTATTCCTCAACGACTAGCCAGGACGTCCTAGCCGGAGTTCGTCACAATCGTGCGCCAGGGCTGTGGCACCGAGCACAGCAGTGTGTGGGAGCCGGCAGCAGTTGGTGCCGGCGCAGAGTGTTGGTGCCGATAGCCCCGGCGATGGTGTTGTTAGTGAGGCTTTTATTGCGCTTGCTGATTGTTCTGATTGATGCCCCTCCGAGTCCTTTGCGCATTCGTCTCCTGATTCATTGACAATGCCCTTGGCATGCCGGCCATGGCACGCAGGTTGGGTCACTGATAAGGTGCCATGTGGACCTGCACCGGCGTGCCGGAACCTTTCAGCAACTGCACCGGCGCGGGATCGGTCGTCTACCACATGGCAGAGATGGCTCACATCATTCCACTGGGCGGTGACTATCGACAAGTCCGTTCCAGCTGTGGACGAGCTGCTAACTTGCTAGCGCTAGCCGTCTGGTTGGATTCGACTCGGCTGTTGGACGAGACGACTACCCTAGCTCGCGAGCTGAGTTGAGCTGATCTTACTACGCGATCAAGTTACGGATGAATGTTTGCTCGATCTCTGCAAACTGCCATGGCACCACACCAGACAGCTGCAAGCTGCCTTCTCATCCCCTTGTGCCCCGTCGATTCAAGCCCGCGGTCGGACTGGCTGGACACCGTCGCACCAAACCTATTGACAGGCGCAGTCTTTGGCCAGCAACAGTAGCTGTCAATCATGCGTTCCATCTCATCGGTCCCGACTGACCGTTTTGCGGGAGGTAGCCGTCGCCCATGCCGATGACTAGCATCCGCTGGTCGCTAGATGCCAGATGCTGGCTTCGGGATGGATTCCAGACTCGACCAGCAAGGTGACAAGCATGGTGGCGCAGCGAGGCTAGCTGGAAGGGTGACGAGGTGCGTCGGCGTCGAATGCGAGTGGTCGAGCGAGATGGAGTGAGAAGCAGGTCATGACGGCCGCCAGGATCTGGTCGAGCATGGTGGGCGGCGGATCTGCAAGGGAACGGCAATCCGGGGCAGGGCTATCCCCCTGAGCCCCAGGGGTCAGGATCCATCTTGGGGCGTCAAAGCAGGCGTGAATGGTCAGGTTTCAACATCCCAGAGAGCTGGCACCGCTAATGAGCAGCCCGTGTCAGGGGCCTTGCGGGGCTTGTCCTGGGAGGGTGTCCAGCACGCCAGTCACAACTCAGCGATGTGTCGTTCGGCCAAGCCAGATAAGCCACCGAGTGATCAATGCACAGCAACTGCTTGCACCCTCACCGGGCCAGGCACTTTTGCGGCTGGCCTAACCTGTTTGAGCAAGTTTGCGGACGACGACAACGTAGAAAGCAAACATGATGTTCGTTTCTTTTTCCAACAAAGCCCAACAGTTCCTGGCCTTTATCCGCGCACCTCGCACTTTTCTGGTTTGGGGAGCAGCAGGTACGATATGGCAACAGTCGACGACAAGTTTGACGCCTCAATTGGTAGTGTTGCCCGACGCCCAACACGGGCAGGCGAGCTTACAAAGACGATAACCACGTGGAGCAGGCCCAACCCGTTAAACTTTGGCGTCGTGATGGTGCTTCCGGAGAGCGAGGGACAGAGCGGTTTATGTATGCGTAGCAGTGCATGAGAAGGTGCGACGTGCATGTCTTGAGGGTTCGCGAGAAGACTGGCCGACGACGGACAACTGTAGGACAGGCAGGGTCAGCCGGGAACAGATGGAACATTGCGAGTGTCTGACGCAAGAAAAGGAGGCAATTGTCACAGGCCCAATCTTGGTAGGCGACAAATTTCCCGCATAAAATGCATAGTACCGATGGCCTGCCTTGGCGGTCCTATCAAGGAGCTTCAAGACATGTTTCGCTTGCGCTGTCTAACACGGCACGGCAACCTGCAGGAAATTGATCGTCTGTCTTTCGCCTGCCTGCGCGGATACCGCTATTGCTTAGTAGACGTCAGCGCGATGCCGGTTGAGGTGAAGAGGTCAGCTGGAGGAACTTTGGGATGCGACGGCTTCGACTTGCCCAGCGAGTGAGTTGATGTGAGGTTATCTCGAACACACCACTCAGAATAGAGTTTGTATTAACGAGGTCGAGGCCAGGTTCGGATGCTGGCTCGTTCGTCGGCAGCAGCCCGAGCGTCGCTGCTAATCAGGCCTGGCGTATGTTTAAGGCGATGGCTGAGGGAAGGTTTGGAGGCGTCGCGCACAGATGGAGTTCGTCCAGAGTCGACCTGTTGTCGCTCTCCCGACGCCTGACCTCTCGTACGAGAGCGATATCCGGTAGGAGTGGCGTGCGAGTTCAAGGAGAAGTTGGCGATATCAGCCGATTAGGGCAGGCGCCGTTCTGGTGGGCTTTCCAGGTCGGTGGTTGTCACCGTGCCTTCCTCTCCCCGTTTGGGCAGTGGCGCTGAGCACCTCTCGCATTCAAGCGGTTGCTTCCTTTGACGGCAATCAGCTTCACGCCTCCAGACGTCCCCTTATCGAGCCAAAGGAGGCTTTCTTACCTCAGGTGGCCAATGGAGTAAGCTAGCACCTGCCAGAACGTGGACAGCTGGATAAGGTAGCCGCCAGTGTGGCGGCCTGGACCTTCTCTCCCGTCCCCACCTCCACGCGGCATTGGCGCTGCATGGGAAAAGAAACACTGACACACCTTCTTTCACCGGCGCTGTTGCCCAGTTGCCAGGGGATCGCCGTAGACGAAGCAAGGATATATCTGTTCCTGCCACTGTTGCCCTTTCCCGATCGCCTCATCAACGCTCCTTTTTTTTTCTTTTCAACGGTGCAGCGCTGCTCCCCCAAGATTCAACACCCGCCGCCTGCCTCTCTTTTTCGCCTCGATCGCGGCCTCTTTCTATTCACCTCGCACACGTTCAAGACATCAGAACCTTGTTCTGTACAGAGTCTTGTGTCACCACCTCCTCTTCTCTTCCTCTCATTTCCCGAGTCGACTGGCTGTTCGCCCACCGACTCTCCTTCTTCCACCATGAGCAACATGTCTACACACTCCAACATGGAGCGTTTGGAAGCTGAACCGCCCGTTGGATCCCCCGTCCGCCGTGGCCATCCCAAGTTCCGCGGCATGTGGAAGGCTGTCGATCGCTTCGACAAGATGATTTCGTCTTCTACCTTTGGACGAATTTTCAGATTGGAAGGGAGCGGTCACGTAGGTCTCTTCCGTCGCTGGGGATGCGGGTGCTAACCGTCAGCAGCCTAAGGAGATCCCCGACTCGTCGTTCCTACGGGAAATTCGCGCCGGAGCCACTACGTTCGCGACCATGGCATACATCATTGCAGTCAACGTGAGTGTGGCATTGCGCCCTCCAAGACTTTTGCTGACGAGACAGGCCATCATTCTCTCGCAGACCGGTGGTAATTGCGTCTGCGACCTGGAAAACAGGGCTGACTGCGATACCATTGACGCCTACAAGGCGTGCAAGGAGGGTGAGTGACTGCGTCCGAGCCTCGAACTCTGCTAATCTTTCAGACGTTCGACGCGATCTGATCACTGCGACTGCCGCAATCGCCGGCCTTGCCAGCTTCATCTTTGGCTTCTTCACCAACCTGCCCGTGGCCTTGGCGTAAGTGGCCTCGCACGCACGCTAGACACCGACTAACGTTTCCAGTCCCGGCATGGGCCTCAACGCCTACTTCGCCTTCCAAGTCGTCGGCCCCAACGGCTCCGGCAACATCCCGTACTCGGTCGCCCTGACGGCAGTCTTTGTCGAGGGTCTCATCTTCATCTTCCTCGCCCTCACCGGAATGCGTCAGTGGCTCGTCAAGCTCATCCCCGCAACGATCAAGACGGCAACCGGAGTCGGCATCGGGTTCTTCCTCACGGAGATTGGCCTTTCGTACTCGACCGGCATCGGTGCCATCACGGGCGGCTGGAAAGCCACCCCTCTGGCCATTGCCGGATGCCCGATCGAAATGATTGACCCTGCGTCGCAAATGTGCAAGGGAGGGCTCATGTCAAGTCCCAAGGTGAGGAGCCCCGCACGAAACAAGAGGTGTAGCTGACGACTATAGATGTGGACTGCCATTTTTGCCGGCGGCGTCGTCACAGCCTACCTCATGTCGTTCCGCGTCAAGTACGCCCTCATCATCGGCATCGCCCTGGTGTCCATTCTCTCGTGGCCGTAAGTTGTCCATTCTGTGCTTGAATCTGGCTGACCCGTCAGTCGCAACACCGCCATCACCTACTTCCCCTACACCGAGGAGGGCGACGCTCGCTTCGACTTTTTCAAGAACGTCGTCTCCTTCCATCCCATCCGGAACACTCTGAATGCTCTCGACTGGGACGTCGCCAAGAATGGCTCGCAGTTCGCCCTGGCTCTCTTCACCTTTCTGTACGTCGACATCATTGACGCCACGGCCACTCTCTACTCCATGGTTCGCTTCTGCGGCGTTGTCGACCCCAAGGACGGCGACTTCCCTCGGTCCACCATCGCCTACTGCTGTGACGCTGCGTGCATCTCCATCGGTGCTCTGTTCGGCTGCTCGCCCGTCACCGCCTTCATCGAGAGCGGCGCGGGCATCGCCGAGGGTGGTCGCACCGGTCTGACGGCCATGACCACGGGACTCTGCTTTCTGATCTCCATCTTTTTCGCCCCCGTCTTCGCCTCCATTCCTCCTTGGGCAACCGGCTGCACGCTCGTTTTGGTTGGCTGCATGATGATTCGCCAAATCACTCAGATCAACTGGCGTTACATAGGCGACGTGCTTCCCTCGTTTGTGGTGATGACCTTTATCCCCTTCTCCTACAGCGTGGCCTACGGTCTCATTGCGTAAGTCTCCCAAACCGTCTGCCGCTCACTGCTAACATGACCAGGGGCGTCTTTGTGTACACCGTCCTCAACGGCCTCATCGCTCTGACTGTTTGGCTCTCTGGCGGCAGGCTGGAGCCTCGTGAGTATGACATGAAGGAATACTGGTCTTGGAAGGGCTCTGGCAAGCAGCCCTGGTTCGTTCGCGCTGTACGCGCTCAAGGCTGCTTCGGCCATGCAGATGCCGACAGTAAGCGTTCGTTCAACATGCAAGACCCCGACCATGAGAGCTCGTTCCGGACGAGCTCGCGCCTGGATTCGTCGGACCAGAAGGAGGGTGTCGCAATGGTGACTATCCCACAGCGCGCCGTCACACCGCGCTCTGTGCAATGATTTGTCTGTCGAGGGTTATTTTAATTGTACAACGGATCATGGACATTAGTTGTAGATAGCAAATGATTGATATATCACGTCTGTTTGTACCGATAAGCCCATGCGATAAGCATTCGGCGGATCTTTGACCCCGGTCCGCCCCACTGAAGCAACAGCGACCCACCCAAGCTCCTACGTCAACTGTGCTTGCCGGGAAATTCAATCGTCCTTCACTCCAAGCCTCAACAACCGTCAAGATGAGTGGATGGAACACGAGTAAGGACACCGCCTCTGATGCCCAACCCAGCTAACTCCTGCAGTCGAGTCCGACGCAGTATGTGAACGACGTCCTTCTTGACGACCCAGCTAACCGCCCAGGGTGTCTTCACCTACCTCCTCGAGAACCTCGGCGTCAAAGGCGTCCAGTTTGAGGAGCTCCTGACGCTCTCCCCCGACGAGCTGGCCCCTCTCCAGCCCGTCTACGGCATCATCTTCCTCTTCCGCTACCCATCCGAAGGCCTGCCCGCGCGTGCGCCCGAATCCTTCGACCGCGATGCCGCCGAACAAATCTTCTTTGCCCAGCAAACCATCCAGAACGCCTGCGGCACGCAAGCCCTCCTGAGCGTCGTCCTCAACAAGACGGCCGACGTCGAGATTGGCGACAAGCTCACAGAGTTCCGCGACTTCACCATGGTGCTGCCGCCCGAGTTCCGCGGCGAGGCCCTCAGCAACTCGGACCTCATCCGCGACGTCCACAACAGCTTCGCCAAGAGCAGTCCCTTCGTCGACGAGACGCAAAAGACGGGCGAGGCCGAGGACGCCTTCCACTTCATCGCATACACCCCCATCAACGGCAAGCTGTATGAGCTCGACGGCCTGCAGCCCGCCCCCATCTCCCACGGCCCCTGCGACACCGATAATTTCCCCGCCAAGGTCATGCAGATCCTGCAGGAGCGCGTCCTCACCTACGCCAGCTCCGAGATCCGCTTCAACGTGCTCGCCATGGTGCGCGACCCCCGCATCGCCGCGCGCGAGATTGGCGACGCCGAGACGCTCGAGCGCGAGAACGAGAAGCGCCGCAACTGGCGCTTCGAGAACGCCCTCCGCCGGCACAACTTTGTGGGCTTCGCGGGCGAGGTTCTCAAGGGCGTCGTCGCGCAAAAGATTGACAAGGGCGATGCCGAGTACGATGCGTGGATCAAGGAGGGTCTCGAGCGGAGGAAGCGGGACGAGGACGCCGTGAGACTGCGCCGGAAGATGGGCGGCGGCGGTGATGAGGACGAGGAGATGATGGGCTGAATGATACCAGTGATAGATGAATTGACGTTTATGTTTGGTGGGCATGAAGGTTGTGCATGTGATGTGGATTCGCGGGGTAAGTCGATGTAAGAGAGCCCAGATGGCAGACCTCGCATCTAAAGGTCGCTAATAAGGGAAGTTAATAAAAGCCCAGAGTTTCTGTGGAATGACTGTTGTTCACTTCATAGCAGCAAAAAGGAAGCAAGAAGAATTGCAGTCTGCATTCGAACTGGCACGCTACTGACGCTAGGCGATGAGTCTCATCTGGTACTGAGCTGTGGGTTAACCCACTGCGCCAGATTCCTGGTTGTTGAAGACTTGGGCTGCCTACTGAGCTGGTAAAGGGCTGCGCTGAGGTATTCTGCTCATAATACGCTGGTGATGATGCTCAGACCAATCTACGCGGGTCGTCCTCGCACTGGACGCTGGATCCGCCAGGGAGCGTAGTTTAGCTGGAGAACCTAGATAGGCTCATTAACTGACTGCCCCGTGTGTTTGCAACTGTTTTGGGTTCTGCATGTGAATGTTCAGAAGTTATTTCTCCTACTTGAAGGTAGCAGGGCGGCGTTGAACTAGCACATATCACAGTCCGAGTCGAATTCATCGACAGGTTACATCACAGCTGCCTCAAGACAGGCATGTCAGGAGATGTTACACGCAGATTGACTTGGCCGTTTTGAACATGTATAGCATAGCGTAAGCTGTCCGCAGCCATCTTCTATTTCTCACATAATGTTCCAACGTAGTGCTTCGCGTGGGAGATGCACCGTACTTGAAGAAAGTATTGCGCTTGTAAACGACCGGGCAGACGGTCAACTAGTTGCAAGACTGTCCCATCTTCTGTACAACATCCGTACACTTCTAAGCAGATGATAAACAGATAACTAGCTGGTGAGTTGATTTGGGGCATGTTTCAGCTTCTAGAACTTATTTACTGAAGAAGCGAAGCCGCCGTTAGAATCCCTTTCCGTCACGGATACGCAGATTCAGAATGTCCAAAAGTCACCAAAGAAAGTGAGCATTCATGTTCTTCAATTTCTATCAAAACTGAATTTAACTATGAACACACCATCCCTACATCCTGCTAAACCTCTGCCTTACAGGGCTTGGGAGTCCCTGGAATTGTAGTCCCACTCGCTGGTCGTGGCCAAAGTGCTCGTCGCAGGGTTCCTCCTTGAACCGTTGGGAAACAGTGCAAGGGCCGCAGAGGGAGCTGTCGTCGCGGTTGACTTCGCCATAGACTCCGCCCCTAGAATGACGAACTGGAACCTTTAGAGACAGATTCTCGCAGCTGGTCTTCTTCATGGCCTCCGTCTGAGTTGGTCGGCGTACTCTATCAGTATCATCCCAGGCTTCTTCTATGCCACGCTGGACAGCCTTCTTCCGTCGATTTTGGCTGGCAGAAGCTTTGTTCTTGCATTGCCTGTGCTTTTTGGACGCAGCACATGGACCAATCTCCCGTTCCTCGTTGATGGGTCGTGCCTCTGCGTGCATGGCCGCGATCGCCTCATCAGTCAGGCAGTCCTCGGCGGACTGAAGTGGAGCAGATTGCATGGGAGTTTCTCGAGGAGCAGGTCGGGAGGCAGTTTCAGGCGCAGTCTGACTGTGAGCTGGAACTCCTTGGGATACTGCCTTCGTGGCGGTTGCTTGATACCTAGGCTGGGCAGGGGGAGGCTGGATGGGAGCAGGCTGAAGCGCAGTCTGCGCTGGAATGCCTTGGGGTCCCGGATGGGCGGAGGTCTCTTGAGGTCCAGGCTGTGTGGGATAAGTCTGACGCTCTGTTAGAGCAGACTGGAATGGAGGTGTCTGACGCGCAGTCTGCGCGGGGGTAACTTGGGGCCCTGGCTGCATCGGAATCACTTGATTCGGAATCACTTGATACCCAGGCTGGTGAAGAAGGGGCTGGTATTGAGCCTGGGCAACAGGCTGCTGGTAGGGAGGCTGCAACGGGGCCTGGACAGGAGGTTGGACCGGAGCCTGCAGAGGAGCCTGCTGGTACTGAGCCTGGAAGGGTAGTTGCTGATATGGAGTCTGTGCAGGATGCTGTTGGTATTGCGGCGCAGGAGGTTGCTGGTACAGCGCTGCAGGAAGTTGTTGATACACCAGTGCTGGAGGCTGCTGGTATGGAGCCTGAGAGGGAGGCTGCTGGTACTGAGTCTGGGCAGGTCCTTGCTGATATGGAGCCTGTGTAGGAGGCTGCTGGTAATGTACCTGAGCTGGAGGCTGTTGATACTGAGCCTGGGTTGGAGGCTGCTGATACTGAGCCTGCCAAGGGGGCTGGGCGAGGGGCTGCTGAGCCTGGACTAGATGCTGCAGAATAGGCGGCTGATACTGAGCCTGCATCAGGGCCGGGGCAGGGTGCTGCTGGTACTGAGCCGGGGCAGGGGGCTGTTGATACAGAGTCTGCAAAGGGGCCTGAGCAGGATGCTGCCGATGTTGCGGCGCATGATGGACGTTGTAGACAGCTGTCGGCTGCGATGGTCCGGGACCAGTGTCATACGTCGACTGTGCCTGGGGGGCGGCGTATTCGCATGGTGCAGGATGATGAGCCATGGGGGCGGCAGCGTTAGCAGCCGTCGGCTGTTGCGATCTGGTCAGCAAACTGCGATTAACTCCTAATTCGGGTGAAACTTACCTGGCTTTGCCCGTTTGGGACGAGGAACTGTCCTGGCTGACCCATATTCGTCATTGGAACGCCTGCAGAGTGGCTTTGGTAGTTGGATGGATTGTACATTATTCGGAGCTTTTGTGTTGTGGCGTCGGCTCGGTTGTTGATGTTGTGAGGAGGAAGGATAGAGGAGAGCTGTCGGTGGTTTGGGTTTCGCGAAGATAATTCAAGCAAGCAAACACTTGGGCAAGCTCGCTTGATCTAAATGTGGGCCCACGCTGAAAGGCCACGCCAGAGGTGAACCTTAGGAATTTAGAAGACGAGATTCCGTTTACACTATGTCCTACTTCACAAAGGTGGTGTTCGCTGTGGGCATGCTTTTAGATCACTCCAGGAAGCATTTAAGTATCTACACAGGCTCAGGTTGGCCTTTGAAGCTGACCTATTAAAATACATATGAAGCTGCCCTTGAGTGTTTCCAGAATCCAGCAACTGCATGCCTTTACTTTGCGGCGGCTTGTACTCAAGGCGGTTGTATTTTCTCAAGAGGCACCAGCCCCTGTGATATTATCGTAATAAGAGGTTGATATGAAGTCAAGGATACTTACGCATTTGACGCTGATCCCAGGCAACTGGCAACGGGCGATGGGCAACCTTTAAGACGTTAGCGTTAGGGGCGGCGACGTTCCCTAGGTAGTTAGGTGCCTAGGTAGGTACCTAATGCAGGGACTGGCATCGATGCCCTGGCACAGATCGACGCTACTACTTCGCTTATCTCACATCCAGCCCTGCAGCACAGACCATGCGTTCGGCACCACGCTCCCAGGCTTGAACTCAACCTACCTTACCTACCTAAAGTACCTAGGTAAGGTAAGGTACCTAGGTATTTGCCGTGCCCCGCCAGACTCACCCTGATTGTTTTTAACAAGACGCTAGCAGAAAAGGCCGCCTGCTGCACGCGTCCGAGGGTACAGACACACCGCTCTGCCCCACCGACCGCGGTATCTACCTAAAGCGTCGCTTCTCACCCCGAATCTTTCCTCCTCACTCACCCACCCACATACACACACCGTCAGTATCACCCAAGATGCCGCCCAAAACCGCCACTGGCAAGCGCGCCGCCCCGAAGCCCAAACCGTCCAAGAGGGCTCAAAAGCGCCAAAAGCAAAAACTCCAGGAAGCGGCTGAGGCCGAAAATGAGAGCGCGGATCGCAACGACGATCTCGGCTCGGATGAGGAAGAGGAAGAGCGAGATGAAGACGAATCAGAGGAAGAACTTGAAGATGACGAAGTCGAGGTCGTCGAGAAGGTTAGTGGCTCAAAGAAGGGCACAGGAAACTCCACGAAGAAGAATGCAACCCCAGCCAAGACCCCAACCAAGAAGACGGCCAGGCCCAAAGACACAGCGGTCGTGTGGTCCAAAGCTGACCAAAAATTCTGGGAGGAACAGGAGAGCCACCAGAACAGCAGTGACTTTAGCGAAATCAACGAATTTTTCATGAATCACTATCACTTTGTGACGCAGGACGAGCTGGACGCCATCATCCCGAAGAAGCCAGTGCTCGACGAAGGCTGGTCGGCGAAGGATGAAAAGAGACTGGTCAAGGCGTGGAAGGCGGATCCCGACCGTGACATCCAGATTAAGTTCGTTGTCGAGATCCTGAAGATGTGGAAGGCATGCATCCGCTTCTGCAAGTTGACGCCCCGCCAGCTCATCTCCAAGGCCAACCATCTGGAATACGACGACGCGCTCAACGAAGCCATCAACAGAGGCACAATGCGGCCCGGCTGGACCAACGGATTCTGCACGGAGCTGACGCACTTGCTCTACCATCCGCTTCTGCAGGGGAAGCCGGGGCTTGTTGTCATCGCGCTGCAGTACGCCTCGATCCTGCGGCACAAGGACTGGCAGGACTGGCCGCTGAAGAACCCGACCGGGGATCCCCTCTTCACGCGCTTCATGGAGCTGATTCAGGAGGACAAGGGACTCGGCACGCCCATCAAGCACCTCCACCAGCGGACGCGCGACAGTCTCCTGAAGGACGGCATCGATCCAGGCATGTTCTCCAACTTTCTTCGTTCGCTTGAGGCAGTCGCCCAGGCCACTGACCCGGTAGACCCCAACGATGGCTTCCCTTCTCACCCGTACAAGGTTCACAGGACCGACACCATGAATGTCATCCAGGCCTTGGACGGCATGACGCACATGGGCGGGCTCCCGACGTGGGGCCTAATGACGAAGCTCTACAACAGCTTTGTCACCTCGAGAAAGGGCTCGGGCAGCGAGCTGCCAAGCCAGAAAAGCCTCCCCGAATACATGGAGCGCGACATCCTCGCCGTCCGCCGTGAAGCCGCGAAAGAAGTCAACAAGCAGAAGCGCATTGCCGGCATGGACACGCCCTCGTCGCCGCGATCCCCAGAGGAAGAGTCTTCACCGCCGCAGCCTGAGATGGTTACGGTGCCCAAAGCCGAGGTCAACGAGCTCGAGGAGGTAAACGAGGAGGTCATTCAGTTGAGGAGAGAGGTCCGGGATCTCAAACGTCGCAACTTTCAGCAAGACCTCATCAAGGGAAAAGCCCCGAATAGGGGGTCCGACAGGTCGGCGGCTGACGAGTTGAGCGAACGGGACAGCTCTGATGAGCCGCAAACCGCTGACAAGTCTGCGGAGCAGAAGCAGGACGACCTTGCCGATGCCATCGCGGCCTTTCAGCAGCTGCCTCACCCGTCGTTTGAAGGATTCCGTCTCAGGATGCACTATTCATAGGGAGGGAGCCTTGACGCTGCAGGGTTGGCGTTTGCTTTTATAAATAACTGATAAGATAGACGAAGATTAATGAAATGAACGTTTGTGATTAAATGCGGGCCGACCCGTACGGGTACGGGCTAGCAGGGTATGTGACAAGGGGTCCTAGACACGCAGCGACCAATGCAGCAGGGATTTTCCCCACAGCAACAACATTTACGCTGCACATTTACGAACTACACGCAATGTCGAGGCCAGTCACTCAGAGACACAATCACATCACATTTCATACATTGCCATGAGAACTTGCTCTATTGTAATCTACTGCGTGGCAGACTATTTGTAAACCTCCTGATGCGCTGCTCGTCCACTATCTGGAACGCGCAGTAAGCCTCGTTGGGCTTTGCGAGCTCGATGAACTGCGTGAATCGCTCCCCGAAACATCGTGTCCATGCAGGCTTTTCTACGGCATTGGCGGCTGCCGCGAGCTTGCTGTGGGCCGTGTTGACGCGGCTGGAAGATTTGCTCTTGCGCCTGCTGGAAGATCATCTCGACGGGCGTTGCCATCTTGACGATCCTGACCCCGAGGGCGCGGCATTGGAATTGGACGCTCTGTCTGCAGGAGTCTCGGGGGAGGTCGTTGTCTCCGCCATCTCGACGAACCGGACGCGGCCGAGGCGCCGGCGAGATTCCGGGCTGGGTGGCACGAGCTGGAAGACGATCGTAGTGTCCTGCGGTTCCTTCGAGCCAACTGGTCATCGGTTGCGCGGTTCCATGGACCTCCCAACTGCATCGACTTCTGGGAACCATGCTTCCTGCAAGTCGTCACCCTCGATGACGACGACGTCGTCTAGCTACATTTCACTGACAGTGAAGACATGGTAGCGAGGAGGCAGGCAGTGTCACTGACAGTGACAAGACATATAGCATAGGGAATGTCAGAGTATTGTACAAGATCTCATACGCTTACTCGTGAAATATTCCACGTGAAGTATAATGTTGCAATGGCAGAGTGATGGTCTAGACATGGATGCTTGTTCGTAACGTCATGTGCTTAGGGGAAGGGCACTGTCTGATCTAGGTGTCGATCACGACGGAGTTACTTGGAGCCCTGAACGTTTCGCGATGCCCGCAGCGTAGTAGTATGATAACGGAATCGTGTCTCTATACCAGAGCTGCGTAGTATGACGGGGCCCCAGTCGGGTAGCTAATAAGAAGGTGTGTTCTCATGTGTGGCTAAGCGAAAAATAAAGATTCAAAAGAGAGAAAGAAACAAAGAAAGAATTGCAGTCTGCATTCGAACTGGCGCGCTATCGACACTTAGCGATGAGTCTCATCTGGTTCCAAGCGATGGGCTAACCCACTGGGCCAGATTCCGGATTATTGAAAAGCTAGGCAACTACGCAACCTATAAGGGGCTACACGCAGGTGTTGGGCAAACGGGACAGCAGAACTCACTGCCAGCCAGCCATGGAAATGGTCAGGTACTACGCTTCAAGACTACGAATTCTGCACGTCTCTCATGAAGTGGAAGCTTTAAGCCCACTCAGTAACAAGTGGAAAAGCAGCACAACACATGATTTATTGAGCAATACACGCGGATGACAGCATTGAATTTCTAATTCAGATATCTATGACAGCCTTGTCAAGGCTAACCTCTGCCGAAACACCCCGACCTTGAAATGAGCCTGTCGTCGACAGGCTTTCTGCTTTGCCCACCCTCCTTAGTCAATGTCCTTGTTCAGCTTGTGGCACTGAGATAGAAGGTCGTCGTTTGCGGCTGCGCCGTCGATGTCTGAGCCGGTCGTGCTGTCTTCGGGCAGGGTCTGATAGTCGCCGGCGAAATAGTGATGCTCGAGCCAGACCTTATCCCTCTCAGTACCCTCGATCATGTCCCTCGTGAACGCGATCGTCCAAGGCAGCGGGCCCTCGACCATCGATCGCCCGTCTCAAGATGCGCACCCACGGATCCCGACATCGCAGAGGCGGCTTGTTTCCCCGGCGGACGATGATGAAAGAGACCAAGTCTCGCGGGCTGAGAGGTTGCACACGGAGACAGTCGTTGGCGTTGTGCAGCTTCGTGTTGCACACGGGACAGCCGCTGACGAAGCCGCTGTCGTCAGGGAACGCACAATCCACAAGCAAGTGGCCTGTATGACCGCAGTTGCCGCAGATGGCGTGCTGAGCCAGCCGCTCCGGGTCCCAAGCTTCGACGCCCTTAATGGATCCTCTCAGAGAGAGCATGCTGACAGCTCTTGAGCGCGACGACTCGCTTGACGAGCTGCCTCTGTGCTTCCCAGACCTGGTCAACGACCTGATCAGCGCGAATATGCCATGGCCTCTGCACGACACGATCCGCCAGTTGGGCAACTACCACAACGCGGATTGGACCAGCCCCCCTCTTCTCGACTGCCTCTCTCAACTCGCGGTGTCGAGTGCTGGAACTTCGTAGAGTCTCCACGAGAGCGCAATGCTGCTTGGCGGTCTCCTCTCCCGTGAGGTCGGGCTGGCTGTCGGTCATCGGCAGAAGCCTTGAGCCCTGGCCAGGTCGTCCATTCCCGAGGTGATCTTAGACATTTCCCTCTTCATTTGGGCAAAATTCTTGACCATGTCAAACAAACTTGTTGTCTTCATATTGAGTTTTAGTTGGTCGTACAGGCTGGGCCGCTGGCCCGCGCCCGTTGCTGTAGACATGGCGCTGGTTGGTGTTGCGCCTTGCCTGGGTGGTGAGTTGTTGAGGTGAAAAATAAAAGTGAAATGCGACACAAAGCGCTTGACGAAGAGCAGGAGCGAGTGACGAGCGCAATGGCATCCAAGATCGTGGCAGACACAGTGGATGTATTTCATGCACCGGCACAGCGAATTGTCTGCTCACACTGCAAGAGGCCGTTTGATGACAACTCTCTAGATGACGACAATAGCGACTAATACATCGACGCCTACATTGGTGGCTACGGCAACATTCGGGTAAGTGTAGAAGGACGTTACTTGTAAAGTCGAGACATTCACGTGGAGACCCAAGTAGTTGTAGACAGTCAATTTAGAACCTTATCTACACATTCTAAACCACGCTCGTTGGCGTTATACACGCAGCGCTGGCCTCTTCTTCCCAATGATAAACTCCTTCACGTCATTCCTCATGACACACTTTGCCCTGTAGCAATATCCACCATGAGCCGAGTGATAAGTGCACTTGTGGACCCCTCTCACGAGGAGGTCTGGCTGCTGGCAGTCGTTATCGTCGATCATCTGGTACACGCAGTAAGCCTCGTTGTGCTTTGCGAGCTCGACGAACTGCGCGAAGCGCGCCCACTTCTCGTCGTCTCCGGCAATGAATGCGAGAGATTCCACGATCTCGTCCGCGTTGTCGTGCCGTCCGTCGTCAAAGATGCTGAAAGAGGCCAGGCGCTCGCTGACCTTGCTTGAGGCCTTGGTCCAATCCGTGGCAAGCTGCTCGGGATCCGAACTCACACGCTGCTGCTTGAGCTCCTTGATATCGCCCTCGAGCCTGTCCTTGTCGGCTTTGAACTGCGCGGCAAAACCCTCCGACTTGGTTAGCTGTTGCTTGAGCCCTGCAACCTCGCCCTTGAGCTTGTCCTTGTCGGTTTCGAGCTTGATGTTAGCCTGGGTCAGTGTGTCCTTGTCCGACTTGAGCTCTGTCGCATACTTGACCAGGTTAGTCTTATCGGTTTTGAGATCCTTCACCTGCTCGTTGCGCTCTGAGATGGTTCCCTCGTGAGCGCTAACCTCCTGTCTTAGACTGATCTCGACCCCTTGGAGTCTTGATAGCTCCTCGTTGGTCGTCAGGCGCTCGGTCGTTGCTTGCCCTATGATACTCCGCAGCTTGGCAATCTCGGTCTCTCGCTCGGTGAGCGTGCTTGTGAGCTCGCCGTTGCGAGTCTGCAAACCATTGGCCTCTTGCTCCAATTGCTGGATGCGTTGGCGCCGCTCGTGGGCAGCTGCGTCCGCCGCAGCAGCGTGCTCGATCGCTTTCTGTTTGAACTGTTCCAACGGGCCGAGGCGTGACTGCAATGTCGAGACTTTGTTTTCGGCTGTCTCGACGGCGCTCTGCTTGTCGGATTCGGCCTGTGCAGCGCGCGTTTGTGCGACGTCCCGGAGCGAGCGCTCCTTTCCACGGGACGTTTCCGAGGATTTCTACGTGGAGAGACCCTTCGCCTGCTCCTGTACATTTTCCAAGGCTTTCTTTAGCTCCTTCGCCTGATCATGCAAAGTGTCGATGGATTTCTGCGTAGAGAACTCCTTCGTGTTCTCACCTAGCGTGTCTAAGACTGTCTTCAGCTCCTTCATTTTCTCACCCAAAGTGTCAAAGGATTTCTGCGTAGAGAGATCCTCGAGGCGCTGGAGCTTGGGCAGCTCCTTGTCGATCGCTTCCGTCCACTCCTTGATGAAGCGCTGGTCGTCTGCGATCGGCTGGACCGTCTCTTGCATAGACTTTTTGGTCGTGGCCTCCAAGCGTTCGCTTTCGGTGCCAGCCTTTTGCAGGGTTTCGACCACTGTCTGCAGGTGAGTGATCCATGTCGATAATGCGTGGACTTTGGTTTGTAGATCAACTCCAGACTTGTCTGGCAAGGCCAGAAGACCCTGTAGAGACTTCTCAGCCTTTTTTAGGGTCTCTCTGACTTCTGAATCCATGTTGATTTTTTTGTGGATGTGGGGTGGTGAAGGAAAGGTTCAAGGTGAGTCTGGCGAGGCGGAGCGTAAAATAAACAGACGAGGTGCCGGCTTATGTTAAGCCGCCTCTCCTGATGTCGTCTCTGTCTTTATTTATCGTCTTGGACGTTATTATCTTGATCTTTATCGTCGTCGGTCGTCTCTTTCTTGATCTCAATTATTGTTATCTTTATCAGTCTATATCGTCCCTATCCTCCCTCGTCCTCCTCGCCTTCATCCTCACCATCTTCGTTATCTTCATCTCTACCTTTATTTTCATTACTATTATCTCTGCTCATCTTACTATTATCTTAAATCTAAAAGCACTTAAAGGTCTACTAGTAGGCAGCTTATATATATAGCAAATAATTAGATCGCTACTAGAACGATATAGATATTTAACGTAGAGCAACTAATGCATCCACCCTCAGTATATTAAACAAAGTCAAAGCATATGGGAGCAAAAATTAGAGCACTGAGTTGCTAAGGGCTACAATCGTTAGTCGAACTCACCCAGGTAAGTTACCATAACTGGCAGTCTGCCATCCTGGGCGCTCGAACTGGCACACTCTGCGTCGGTCGATGAGTCTCATCTGCAAGTAGTTGTGGGTTAACCCACTGCGTCAAGTTCCTTGTTGAGAAGCACTACACCTTTCGACAATACAAGGCCTGCGCTGAACGGGCGACCGTTCTCTCAAATAACGGCAAATCGAATTTCTATACACTATTGAACACAAATGGACTTCGGTATCATGACCCTTGTATATTCCCCCTCCCATGGTCCCAACACCATAACGCTATGCCACCCAAAAGCCAGGCCGTAGCCCGGCATGCAAAAAACGGAGCCGGTGCGGCTCGTGGGGAATCACAAAAAGTAGAGAGAAAAAAACAGAAAGAATTTAGTCTCGCAGCTCCACCTCCTGGTGGACGAGCCTGAGCACCCACGAGGCTTCCGACACGCTGGCGCACTGGAAGCACCACTTCTTCACGGAGCCGGAGGCGCCGCCGGTCTTTGGGGCGACGCCGATCTCGCCGCGCTCGTCGCGGAGCTCCTCCCAGATGCCGCACACGATGCCTCTGCTGCCCATGGGGGTGAAGCAGCCGCTGCCGAGGACGGCGTCGAGCACGATGCGGGGCTTGTCCTTCTTGGGCATCGTCGTGACGGTGACGCGCTTCTCGAGGCCGTGGTTGGCGCGGAGGTCCTGGTGCCAGCCGGGCGGCGGGCGGCGGACCTGCAGGATGCAGTTGCCGTAGTCCTCCCACTTGGTCGAGGTGACGAGCAGGTGCAGGCGGATTTTCATGTTGTCGGACGACGGGGGGCTGCGGCCGGAGGACGAGTACATGCTGATGGACGGCGAGCGGGGGTAGCCGTACGAGGAGGAGTCGGACGTGTAGAGGCTGTTGTTGCCGGAGAAGGGGTGCTGCTTGTCGATGGACGACCTGGCAATGTTGAACGTGCCGGTGCCGGTGAGGCGTTTGAGGAAGCTGGAGGCCGAGAGGCTCGAGGAGGGCGTGCTGCCGTCTTGGGACTGGGACGGGGCGCGGGTCGACGCGCGGTAGCTGTTCTTTCGTCCGAACCAGCTGCGGCGGCGGCTGCTCGTGTCTTCGCTTTCCTCGGACGGCCGCTCGCCAAACGACTTGTAGCGCGCCTCGTTCTCGAGCTGGATGAACTTCTGGTTGTTGAGGCGCGCGTGGTGGACGGCCATGTATAGGTTGAAGCATTCCGTGCTGGACGGGCAGCGGAAGCGGAAGTTGCCGCCGCCGATGCTCTTGTTCTTGCAGTTGTCCTTGACAGCCGAGCGAATCTCGAGATCGACGACGGTGGACTGGCGGAGGAGCACGAGGGGGGTGAGCTCGAGCGAGAGGAGAGGCAGGTCGGGGTTGCCGCCGGGGCTGATGACCAGGGAGAAGGCCTCGATGACGCCGGCCGCGACCTGGATGGAGCACGGCTCGACGGAGATGTCCCTCCACTGGCCCTTCTTTTCGTTCCAGTACGAGATGGACGCAATGTACTTGGAGTAGCTTTCGGACGTCTTGCGGCCGTGGAGGCCGGCCTGGGAGGCGGAGTTGGACGGCGTGAGGCTGCACACGGAGGAGACCATGGACTCTTGGGCAAAGTTGTCGTTGAACGTGCGAGGGAGCGGCCCCAATTCCGACTCGGGCTCTTGGTATGGCTCCTCCTCAGCCTCCTCGTACGGCTCGGGCTCTCTGTCCAGATGGTAAGGCTTGTGCGCCGGACGCTCACGCTCAACCTCCCGGTACGGCTCTGGCTCGGGCTCTCTAATGCTGAAGCCGATCTCGGTCTCGGGAATGTCGTCGTCGAACTCGTCCTCGGACGACTCCCAGTCTGATTCCGTCTCGCTTTCGGACGTCTCGGTGAATGAATCAGCCGTGTCGGACGACTCTTCCGACGGCAGGTACTCGTGCTTCAGGGGCGACGAGCCGCGTCGCTTCATGCGAGGAGTCTGGAGGTCGACCGGGGGCAGCAGCTGCTGCGACTTGGGGCTGAGCGAGCGATGGATCGGGGGCGGCGGCGCGCCGTCTTCGCGATAGGGGGTGCTGTTGGGCGCCCTCTGCCTGTGGTCCTCGTAAGACTCTTGGGTAGGCGTTCGCTCGGGGGACGGGCTGCGCGGGGGCGTGCTGCGGTTGTGGTAGCGGCTGGGAGTTGTCCGTTTCGGCGTAAGAGGCTCGGGGGAGTCACGACCGTACAGCTGGCCACCAACTGGCACGTCCATCCGGGTTGGGGACTCTGGGACTTCTTCCACAGCAGGGAGGCGCTCCTTTGGCGGCACGGGCGTGGTTCCGACGATGCCGAGCCAGTCCGCCACCTGGTCGTCGTTGTCGGTGACGAGACTGAGCAGCTCGTACCACTGCCTGCCGTTGTGGGTGCCCTGGACCATCAAGACGAGCTCGAATCGTGCGTCGCCCCGACGCGCAGAGATCACCGTCATGGGCATCGGGGGGAAGAGGAGCCACGTGCGGCGGCCCGACCCGGTCTCGCGGATGAGGAGGTCGCCCTTGTCGTTGTGGGCACCCGGGAGATCGCGGTGGACGAGCTCAACCTGGCACTCGAGTCGCTGGCCGTTGGAGTGCGTCAGGCTGAGGGAGAAGAGGTCCTTGGCGTTGACTTGCCGCTTGGGATCGATCTTGATTGACTCCATGGGTGCGAGTGTGCGGAGGTCGCGGATCCTGGTCGTGTCCGTGTTGATGGCATCCTCGTCCGCCAGGCGGGCCGACTCTTCCTTGTGCCGGCGGCGGGCCTTGTCTTGCAGCGCGTCATAGTCGCCCACCAGCGCGAGAGTGTCATACGAGCTGAAGGCGGCGTGGAGGCCCTGCTGCGGTTAGCTTCGTTCGTTAACGCATCGGCGGTCATACCTTTGTCAACTTCGCCAAAGTCCGCACGCGAAGAAGGGGGCGCTTCAGCAGGTGCGCAACGTCGACTCGTTCTCCGTCTTCATTAACGACGTCGCCGTCGGCGTTGCGCGGGAGCGCGTTGATGAGAGAATCCTCGTCGTCGAGGCGGTCGGCGGCGGGGGCCAGGTTGACGATCAAATCCTGGAAGCCCAGTCGCCACGAGTCCAGGTAGCTGTCGTAGATGGGCGAGGTTGCCTGCAGCCACGAGATCAGGCGGTTGATGTCTGTGTGGGACGCCCGCTTGTGGGCGGTTTTGAGCTTCTCCAAAGCGACACCCATGTTGACGACCGACTTTGACATGTTGTTCGCCTTGCGGCTGGGCGATTCCGGGCCAAAGAGGCCGACGGTGCTGCCCGAGTCGTTGAGGACGGTCGAGAGCAGGACGGGAATCACACCGTCCACCAGCGTCTTGAGCTCCCTCTGGTACAAGTTCTCGTCGTCGATGAACTCCTTTAGCAGATCGTTGTTGGTGACTGTGTTCTGGCGGTTGGCGGCTTTCCTGACGCTCGGCCGCGACCTGACGCTCTTGTAGCTGCCGGGCACTTGGCTATCGTCAGGCAGAGACAGGACCGACACGAGATCGGAATGCTTTGTGAGTCTCCTCTTGAGACCTGACCTGCTGCTCCGCCTCCGCGTGAGGTCTGTCGCGGTGCCCTGCGTGACGGTGGTTTCTGATAGTTGGGAGGTCATGTCGGATTCGTAGTTGCTGTACGTGTCCGCAGAGCCGAGGATGGTGGACAATTCGTGCACGCCAGTCGTTGGCGGCTTCCGTCGTGGCGTGGGCGACCTGTCCTCCCGGTACGAAGACTCGTCCGAGTACGTGCGTTCGCTGTATGATCGGCCTGAGCCAGAGGAGCGTCGGCGTTGGGTTCTCCAGTCATCCTCCTCGTCGTCGTAATCGTCGGGCTCCTCCTGGGCTTGGGGTCTCTCCTCCTCGCTAATGTACTTGGTTGGGGGAGTCTGGTGGCCGCTCGACTCTCCCCTGAATGCTTCCTTCAGAATCTCACGGAACGGCTTCTTCACCGACTTGACGGGTGAAATCGATCCCCTTGTGGCGACCCTCCTCCGCAGCCCTGCAGATGTCGGCGTCGCCTTGAGCTTGCTGTCCTTCGTCTTTCCCTCCGTGGGGGCCACGTTCTCGTCATTCTCCGTCGACGCAGTCAAGTCTGTCGACAGGTCGGTGGAGAGGTCGGTTGATAGATCGGTCGATAGTTCGGTAGATAGTTCTGTATACGTCTGTGTGGAGTCTGTTGTCTGCGTCGTCTCCGTCGTCTGCGTGGTGTCGGTCGTCTGTGTCGTCTGGGTAAGGTCGGTCGCCTCGGAGAGCTCAGTCTTGGTCTGGGCCGATGACCTCCTCTTCGGCTCGGCCGACCGTTTGCGACTTTCGGGATGCTCTTCAGGCTTCTTCTCGGACGCTTTTTTGGGCTCCTCCTTGGGCTGGTCCACAAACGGGTCGACCGTCCCGTTGAGCCACTTCTCGATACTCGGTGGCTGGTTCGCGACGGGCTGTTTTGGGGGCTCGACGGCGTCGTGCAGAATCTTCTTGCCCTCGTTGACCACCTTCTTCAGCACGTCTGCCGCCTTGAAGCTGTTGTTGCGCTGCGCCTTCTTCCTCGTCTTGCCGCGCTCCAGCGGGAGGTCCAGCTCGCTGAACGCAGAGAAACCAAAGGGGATATCCTCGAGCGGCTTCGCGCCCGGTGCGCTCGTGACCGACGTCGGCGCAAGATCCGACTCGTCCTGGCCCGGCTTGATTGAAGAGTCTGAGGTGCTGACCCATGACTTTTCGGACGCTGGCGGCGGCTTCTTCTTGTGGCTGGTCTTTCTCGACTTTGACGGTTTCCTTGTCGGCGTCCGAAGGTGACTTTCAAGCTCCTCGATTACCTGGATCATATCCGTTTCGTCATCCTCTTCAACCACCACGATGTGATCCGAGCCATTCCGCGAGCTCGCCCCGCGGCTGCGATCTCTCGACTTTGTGGGCTTTGGCGTCTGCGCCCCTGACCCCTCCGATGGCGTCTTGAGCGGTCTGACCCGGATGCCGTCATCTTCCAGCTTCTTCCGTATTGGCGTAACCCGGATCCCGTCGGTGTCTGCCTTTGGCTTCTTGGGCGTCGCCTGCCTCTCCTGAAGCTCTCGAAGTCTTTCCTGAATCTTGCCGCCGTCCAACGAGCCCGTCGACTTGGACGCCCTGTGTTTGACCGACGGCGGATCCGGCAGCTCGACCTTCATGGCCCAGTCCTGAATCTTTCTGGCGACCGGTGCCTGTATTGGTGTTTTTTGCACGAAATCCTTTGGTATCGGGCTTGGGCTCGCGTCTTTCTTGGGTTGCGGGCTTTTCTTGTTCTTCTTGGCCATCCAATGGTCGTCGCTGACCACCCGTTTCTTGGGGGGTGCCTTTGCTCCGCTGGGGAGGTCCTCCACGCTCTCCTCCTTTTCTTCGGCTGCGTCGTTGTGGACCTCAATCTTGGGCGCTGACCGTCGCTTCTGCCGCAGCTTGATTCGCACGCGATCCTCCTCCGTGACGCTCTCGGTCTCGCTCGGGAAGGCAATCTCTGTGGGCTCGCTCGGGGTGGCCATGGGGTCGCCTGATGCCATGGCGGCGGCGTTCGCCTTTTGCCATTTGTTCACCCGGTCCCTGACGCCGCCGGGCTGTTGTACCTTTGCCACGGCCGCCTGACGCATCTCCGCTCGCATCTCGGCCTTGACGGCGTCCAGACTCATCCTGCGCTTGCGCTCGGCCGCGAGCCTCTGCGGCGACGGGCGCCCTCTGAGAAAGTCGGCGAGAAGTGTCGGCGGCTCTGGCGGCTTCTTCGTCGTGTTGGCGCGGGGGCGGGCCGGGGCGCTCTTCGGTGTCGTCGGAGCGGCGGCGGCGGCGGCACCGGCCGCTGCAGCCTTGCGGGGAGTTGACGCCGCATTGTTTTCGTTCTTTGGGGTGGACGGCTTGCTCGAGGCATCGGCGTCGGCCGTTTCTTTCTCGTCGGGTGGTTTAGGAGACATGGTCTGACGTCTGTTAGAGAAGCTTCGCGGCGGATTGGAGCGTCGTACAAGTGCGTCCCGTCTTCAGATGGCGTGGGAGTGACAGGCGTGGGTGAGCTGCATGCTGCCGCAAAGCTAGACAGTCTCGCGCAGTGGAAGTGGACGATTAAAGTACGTAGGAAGAAGAGCAGTCACCGGCGTATCTGAACGAGTGACGGTGAGTCAAGGTGAGTAGGCGAAGGGCAAAAAAGAGTAGGCCGGAGTGTAGGCCGCAGCGGATCAACAGCCAGTCAGCTCCCAGAGGCAAGACACTATGTGCAGCGAGAATGCATGAGAGGGCAGACCGATGACAATCCCGTTGTGTAGGCGGCCGGATTGCACGCACAGGGCAGACAGAGAGAGAGAGTAATGTATCGAAGGTGGTGCAGTGAGTCCGGTCGACGAAGATCGATTTCTGACGAGCAGGCCAGCCCAATGGGACCCCGTCGTTGAGCTGGCACTGCCGGAGTAACCAGTGGATGTTGACGCCGGAGCTTAGACATAAACAAACCGCTGCGGGTGGGGCAGTCAGCACCTTCGTTGCCTTGAGATGAGGCGCTATCAGACTATCAGCAGAGTAGAGTTGACGGCCTGAAGCACGGACATCCATGCCGACGCCCAATCAGCCGCCGCCGTTGCGGCCGGTGGCCCAGGCCTCGCGGTGGCTGCCAGGGAAGACGGTGCAGCGCTTTGCGAAAACCAAGACGAGAGGCTTCGGGACCAGGGGGGGGGGGATCATTACAAGGATCCCTCCGCCTGGCCTGTCATTGTTTTTGGCGTCCTCCGTCTCTGCGGTTAGCCTTGCTTGGGAGGGGTGCTTTTGACAGCCCGCATCGACCATCATTTCCCACCTCAGCTCGTCAATCTCGGACTCCAGCAGGACGGCCTCTCGCTACAGATCGGATCTCGGGGTTTTGTTTCCCTTTTGATGTCGTCGCTGGACATGTCTGCCAACATTCCCTGCGAGTGCACCCATGCTTGGCGTACGACGAGAAGCAGGCCGCCAGACGGACCCAGAACAACGCATCTTCATGCGCATCTCGGCCGGACCTCTCCCAGACGACCTCGCCGTCACTGCAACAGCGGGCATCCCAGTCACGTTTGATATCCTGTGCCCCGCCAATCCCGAACCTTGTCCCGCTGCGCTGACGATAACAACACAAACACGCTACGAAATCCCAGCAAGCACGTCCAATAACCCAGTTTGTCAATGTTGACTTTCAAGCTTCCACCTCACTATCAACTCGGTACCAGACATTGTCTCAGACGCTGCACTATCAGCGTCGCATCACGAGTCCTCGCGCCCCTTGCACGAGGCGGGCCCTCGGAGACGTTGGCCCAGTTGAGGCCGCGTCGCGTGGGCTGGATCGAGATCGCCCAGGCGCTGGAGAGACCGTCGCCGTCTCTGGCATTTTCTGCATGGTTCACATCACTCGCAGCACACCACCAACAGGAAAACGCAGATCAGGGTTATCGCCGGCGGCGGCGTGTCGATTATGCACCTAAATGATACCGGAATGCCAGATTACCATCCAGAATGACGGGTATTGTACAAACTCCCATCCATGCGATCCTGCCCTGCCCGAGGACGTATACCAAAGGAAAATGCCACCACCCAATGCAGATGACCAAAATGGATTAACGCCGTGTAATGCTGTGGTGTTGCTCACTCCTTGGAGGGCAACAGAAACCGGACCTTCTTCTTTGGCTTTGCAACCTCTACGTCTTTGCCCATGTCTGCGTCCTCCTCCATGTCGCTGACAGCGCCGATGCTGCTGCCCAGCTCGCTCAGCAGCTCCTGCTCCGTCTCCTCCTCAATCGACCACACGTCCGGGCTGGGCTCGCGCCAGACGTGCTGCTGCCGGTGGCGGAAAGACACGCTGTGCTGGCGGCCCCGCCCGGCGGGACGCACCGATGTCCGGCCCCGGCTCGGCGACAACAGGGCGTCCGGATGCGTCTTTGACCGCTTAGACTTGACGCCGTCGATGGTGAAGTCCCGCAGGCTGAACGGGACGCAAAAGCCTTGTGGCGCAAAGCGGATGTAGTCTTCTTCGTCGTCCTCCTCTGGCGTCGCCAAGTCCGACAGGTCGGGTACAGGCGGCGACTTGCGGCCCTTGGCCTTGTCCAACCCGTCGAGGCTCGAAGGGCTGACGCTGCGTACAATCTCGCGGGGGCTGCTGTCCTCGATCCCGGCGTCGAAATCCATCATGTCGACGTCCTCGTCCTCCTCCAAGTCGGGCGCCGGCGTGAGAAAATAGGTGAGGGGATCCTCGTCAATGTCGTCGAGGGTGGGGTAATCTTTGGGCGTCGTCGGCATCAGGCGCACCTGGGTAGGCGGCCAGGAATCCCGCCGGCTTGGTGAGGTTGGTGTGTGAGGCATTGTGAATGTTGCCGCTTGGGCGTTGTTGATATATAGGCGACTGAGAGCCCTCGCCGGCCTGGCCGGCTCAAGTGTGGCACCAAACGAAAGCGACGAGAGTAATCCGCGTACAGCACGTAACGCGATGTGGTGAAACGTGACGGACAGCTGGTCGAGGCGACGGCTCGTATTTATAGCCGCATCACAGCCTCGACGAGGCGGACGCTCGCCGACCTGCCTGGCTTCCCACCACACCTGGGCCTCCCACACCGACAAGGATCACGGCTGGCTGGTGATTCGGCTCAGTCATGTCGGCCAGCCCAGATGTGCCTTGTATGGCCTGGAGAAGGTGGTCACCAGCGTGAATGGTCCGGCGCTGAGGTCTCAAAATCGCGGGGCAGCCAGCCACCGCCAACCCCCACGTGGAGGAGGCCTGCGAGGGCGTGACTCTGTAGCCGCCACGGCCGACCTAAAGAGCAGTGCAGCGCCATAAGAGGAGTTGCGCGTCCAAAAGTGGTGGTAAGCTGAGCCCATCTGCATCCGTGTTCTGTCGCAACTCAGGTTGGAATGTCAGAAATCCGGCATTTTGGTTACTTCGCGCTGGTCCGTGAGGGTGCTGTCAGGTGCGACTATCGCGGCTTATGAATAAGCTGAGACAGGCCGGCAGGCAACCACTACACATTTCTGTTGGAGGCCGAGTCAGGCAGATGACTGTTTCTGCCCACCACAGCCAACCGACGCTGCCGAATACTGCACTAGGTCTCCCGTCTGATCGGGGTTGGAAAGTGCAGCAAGGAATGCGCAAGACAGGAATTCGCTAGCCTGCGCGAGGAGCAAGTTTTGGTCAACCTCCCACGCTTGTCGGGGCGACTGGCGTACCTTGCATGACGCCTCGCGGTGGCGCATTTGAGTCAACTCGCGCGGCCTCACTGGATGTGCAGCAATTCAGAGCTGCCTCGTTCTCGTATGAAGAAAGGAGTCAGCCATTCTCAGCCGCGAGAGGATCGCCAGGGTGCATGAACCGCTGCGAGATGGATGCAGTCAGACACGGCCGCTCTTTTCTCTGGGAACAACGAGATGCGAACTGTGGAAACCCCAGACGGCAACACAGACGACGACTAGTCGAAACGAAGCAGCTCAAGTTTGTCTCGACGTCAAGTCAGGTGCCTTGCCGACTGTGTACATGTTGCGTCATGACTTGGATTTGACAAGGCCGGACGAACGTCTCCTTGGACTCGAACCGCTGCCATCCCATGGAAAGATGAATCACGACCCGTGGTGGGACTTTCGGCTACGGGCCGTGATCGAACGTGACCGGTCTGTGGAGTCTCCGCGCCGACATCAGCCTGCCGCGCAAACACGCTCTAGTATCGGGTGACACAAGTGTTCCCTGATTGCATTTAGTGACAAGCAACCAGTCGCAAGTGAGATGATATCCCTGCTTACGTCCCACGTAAGAGGGCACCGCCGTAGTCTGCACCAACAAATGAGGGGCAGCCGGGTTTGCGGCCTCATTGGCACACAGCAGATGCAGGCAGACTGGGACGCGGAGGCATCATCAGCCGGCTGCCCGGATAAGAGCCAGAGGTAGCAATGGCTGTGAGGGGTCATTTCTCGCAATGGAGGTGGCTCAGCTCGATACTTTCGGGTGGGGGAGCACGGAGCAGCTGCGCGGTGCCCCGGACGGATGAAGAATGTGGGCGTGAAGCTTGGGCCACTCCTCCCCGGCTCTCATGGATTCGCCACGTGACCCACTCAACGGTCTGGGGAAGGAGGATGCCTGCTTTATGCCATCCGAAGCTTCAACCGTGTTCCAATTTCAGAGGTTCTTTTGACTACTTCAGATCCATTGAATACCACTGTTTGCTCGGTCAAATTCGCTTTCAACAAAACATTCCAGCATGCTCGTCCAGCTTCCATCCACGGCGTCCTCCTCCATGTTGCTGCGGATGGTCACCCAGAACGTCCGGTACGCCACCAAGAGTCCGACACCAAAGGAGAAGCCGTGGAGCTTTCGCGGTCCCAAGCTCATCAACCAGCTGGACTTCATCACAGCTGGTCACGAGTCTGCCTTCATCTGCCTCCAGGAAGTGCTCTACTCCCAGCTCCAAGAGATCCAATCATGGCTCGGCCCGGGGTGGGCACACATTGGAGTCGGCCGGGACGATGGTAAGCGAGCGGGAGAGTTTTCCCCCGTCTTTTACCAAGTCGATCGCTGGCAGTGTGAGCGCAACGAGACACTATGGCTGAGCAAGACCCCGGGCAAGCCCTCCAGAGGATGGGATGCCGTCCTCAACCGCATCGTCACCGTCGGCGAGTTTGTCGACAAGCAGACCGACGCGAGAGTGGTTGTTATGAGCACCCACTTTGACCACATCGGCGTCAAGGCGCGGGAGGAGAGCGCCAAGCTCCTCCTCAAGATTGCCCGCGACTGGAGCAAAGGCGCCAACGGAAAGCCACCCACCACAGTCCTCCTTGCAGGCGACTTCAACAGCACGCCAGAAGACAACGCATACAAGACCATGGTCTCACCAGACTCGGGCATGGTTGACGTGTCCGCCAGAGTGCCAAAGGAGAAACGATACGGAAACGAAATCACCTACACCTCGTTTGAAGAGCCGAACGAGACGCCGTCGAGGATCGACTTTTTGTTTGTACAAGATCCAAGCCCGGCCACCGTGAGGACGTTTGGCGTGCTGTCGAACAAGTTTGACGATGACGTCTACTTATCCGACCACAGGCCTGTCGTCGCGGACGTGGAAATACCCGTGCTACGGCCAGCCAGCTTTTGATCAGTACCGGGGGAGGCGTGGCCTGAGTGCGATGCCACGCAATCTGGGTATCACAAACCTAGCAGATCTAGACTGCCCGATCCTCCGAGACTCCTGCATGACTAGCATGTTGGACGCAGCCAATATTAAAACTGCAAACTTCAAGACAGCGGCCACACAAGACGCGAGCTGACAAACGCGCCCTCCCGAAGGCTCCCGCGCCGGACTCTATTCATCTCAAGTCGAGAATGAGACCGTTCCGGCAGACTACGTTACCTGTGGCGCCGGGACGCTTTTGATAGTGGCGTCGAGGGAATATGCCTCGACCGAAAAGGCGGTGTGGTTCCGGTGTGGTGTCGCGCCTGCGCTCCACAGCCAGCAATCGCCGTCGATCCGTCCGCCCCGAAATCTAGACAATTGAGTCCATTCCTCGAGGGACAGCCCTGTGCATCTTGAGGTCTACGATTGCCCTGCGATTGCCCGACTATGCACTCATGGCGTGCATCAGATCTGGGGATCTCATGCTTACGTCGACGTTGACATCGACAGCGTTCTCAACAGCGACGGCCGAGAACGTAGAGTCTCCGGATTCCCTCCCCCGGCTCGTTCGTGCTCAGATGGCTGGGCTCCACCCTCGACACGACCACTTGCATTCGACAGCCACGCAGCCATGAGAGGCTCCGGGAGGGCCTCAGTCGTTCCCGTTCCGGCATGTCCTCGCGCTAGGCGGGCAAACAGGCGGGTCACTGTTGAGGAGCATGCGGGAGAAATGCGCAGTGATGTGCAACACGAATGGAGCGCAACGCCATCTTCTCAATCCACCGGTTCACCCATGGGCCTGGTTGTCCTGTACGGCAGAGACTGAACATCTCCGCAGTGTCTCTCCCAACGGCACGTTCAAGAGACATTCGCAGACGGGGTGTGCTCTTGAGCCCGAATCGGGCCCCGCCAATCAGACGGGAGGCCGGTGGCTGTTCGAGACCACACCGGGAGATGACGGCCAATGGGAAGCGCACAGTAGCAACCGTGGCAGTGTCCGAAAGCACCGCATCAACTGCAACGATGCCGATCCATTGCGGTCCTGCCAACGGGCAACAAATCTCGAACACGCCCGGGCGAAACATTACGGCTACACAAAGCGCAAGGATGGATCTGGCCCTGGCCGCAGCGCAGCATCCAGCAGTGTGATGCCATCTCACATCGTGGTGCGCGGAGCCAGACCCTGCTGGGCAAGAGCGAAGCCATCTGCAGAATGGAGATGGACCGATGACTCCCATTGCCGACCCGGATCCGCCCTATGAGACGAAGCAGCGGGCCCGGTTTGCAGGAGACTGCATTCCACGCCGGGTGGGTCGCGTCGTGATTGGGCTCTCCGGAGCGGCCTGGTGTGCTGGCCTCCAGAGCCTGCATCGTGTGCAGACTCTGCCAGCGCTGAAGGCAACCGTTTGTTCGCACCGGTGCTCAGTCTGGGTCGCGCACCATTCATCTATGCTGACGCTGAGGTTTTTTTCGTGCCCACAAGTCGACGAGACACAAACGTTGACGACAAAACCCGATTTAGCCAGATGTCTTCAAACAGGTGAAGGCGCGGTAAACGATTGGATGCCGGCTCCTGTCTGTCAGCATCTTTGACTGTTGATACCCAAAGGCCAAGCCTGTTGCAGGGTCGGGCATGAAATCAGCACGCAGACTGAAAATTTCAACCGAAAAGGGCACAACGCACCACACATGCTCCGTCATCTTGAGTGGCACCCCCCGTCTGGTTTGGCCCTGGAGGTGGATCTCCCGCGCACGCGGAGACTCCCAGCCAAAAAAACGAAGCCCAAGGGAGGCAGGCTCCATGTCCTCACCCCCCTGTGAGGCGGATGTGCTGTTGGAGATTTCGATGCTCGAACCTCGGGATAACAGCACACAATTGACTCACGAGCGCGCACAAAACGTCTGCGCCTGTGGTTTGGATTTCAGTGACAGTTGGTGGCACAAGATAACCCTGGCTGACAGGGCCCCCGATCACCCAGGCCGTCCAGGGAATCCACTGCAACGGTCGCGGACGGGAAGAAACGAAAGACAAGCTTCTCCACAGTTGGGCCTGAGTGCGTTCTGGCGCTGACTCGAAGCGGCGGCGATTTGCACCGGCGCCAACACAAGCACCAAAGCCAGGGGCCGCCCAGTTTCCCAACTTTGCGGTCAATTGCGGTGTCGAGGATTCCCTGGTCCCGTCAGAGAACGACAGCCAGACAGCAGCAGAGGCCAGACGACGACGCCAGCACGCCAGCTGAGCTTCCTTGCTCCCACGCGGTGGAGCTGAGGCTATTGGCTTAGCTCGCTATCTGGGACCGTTCCATTTCTGTCCATGAGCCCAAGAATCCCATTCTGCCAGGGCTGGGACAACGGGGCAAGGGAGGTTGACGGCGAATTGCCCTGGTCTCCAGACCAACTGGGCCTCGCTTGAATGCCGTCCCAGCTGCCAATGCTCGTCGTAGTGTACACTGCACATCGCGGGCATCGTCACCACGAAACACGGTCCTCGGGATCCGATTTCAAAGCCGGCGACGAGCTCGCAACCACAGCCACACCTGCCCTCGGGCTATCGACCACGCTGGCCGGCCATTGGAGTGACACTGGACGGCGGCAGAGCACCCCGGGCAACCAGCGACATCATCTGCTGTCAGGTCCTTTTTTTGCTGCGAACACGCCCCTCCACGTCCCCTGCCAGCACCACCGACCCCACGATTGGCCTCTGCATTTTTCTCCCCCTCAAAAAGAATTGTTCGGCTGCGCACACGCCTCCTCCCTCCGAGCGATTCCTCTTGCTCTGTCTCTCTCTCTCGCTCACTCAGCAGCCGTAGCATGGCACGGAACGGTGCACAACAAGCAAAAGTAATAAGATGCTGGTCTCGTCCAGCCCGCCCAAGCGTCCAGTCCGTATTTTTGTGCGTTTCAACAGACCACATCGCCTCTTCTGACGATCGACAGCAATACAGTGCTCCGTTCGACACCACACCAACGAACGCATCACGCCCAATTTCACACCCCATCCCGGTCGATTCTCATACCCACAAATACGGGCCCTCCCTCCATCAGATAGTGGTCGCATCCCCTTCCGGATCCCCACCGTCCTCCTCCCTCGCCCTCTGTACAAAAAAGTTCCCGCTCCCACGCACGCTGTTCCCACCAACTCATTGCTCTCCAAGAACTCGCAACACACTCACGATTGCACACGCCTCCTCCGAGGCTCATTTGCCTCTACACACTAGTCGCTCGACTGCGAGCAAACACACATTCACCAGCCATCTGATCCCACCGCTATGGCAGGCAAAGTTGCCTACGTACAAGACGCTGAAGACGACGCCGGCTCCGCTCTCGAGGGCGCTGAGAGGACGTACGCCCGTTCGGTTGCACCCAGCAGCCCCCAAAAGCACACGGCCAACGTTGCCAGACCCCGACCCAAGGAAAAGAAGATGAGAAGAACATCCATCCAGGACCCAGGTCTGACCGACTCGGACGACACCGTCAACGACCCCACGACGGCCAAGTATGAGCGCCAGAGACACGAAAGGGTCAACGAGAGGAGCGGGGAGGAGCGCCGTCGAAGGAAGAAGGACGAACAGAGGCCTGTCGACCGCCGCGAACAGGAGAGGCCCAAGAAGCCTGCCGTCCGGCCCCCGGTGAAGAGCGTCAAGACGGCCCCGGTCGTCCACACGCAACAGCCTGACGAGTACCGGAGGCCGCGCTTCGAAGACGACTCCTCGCAGTATGGCATCCAGCCGGCACAGGGACACCGCCCGAGAGGCATGTCGAACCGACCCAACAGCTACTACGGACAAGGCACCCGGCCGCCCCCGGCGAATGAGCGCTGGTATGCTCAGAACGCCCCGTCGCCGTACGCCCCCTCTCCGATGGCCCCATCGCCGATGCAGCCGCTGCCGCCGATGCCCCAGCAGTCCCCCTTCACACCGGGCATGCCCTATGCTCATCCGCAGGAATGGGCCCAGCCTGGCGGCATGCCGTACCCCGCGCCGCCGTCTTCGGCAAGCGACTACTTCCCACCGCCTCACCATGCACCACCCCCTCATCATACAGGGCCTCCCCAGCCGGCACCCGGACAGACCCACCTCGCCCAGCGCTTCCAGAGACCCTCGTCCGCCATGGGCCATCGCTCCATCTCGGACTCGTACGAACATGACCCGTACGAGAAGGAGCAGATGCCCAGGCGGCGGTCGGTCAAGATCCGCCCGGCCGAGGGCGATCCCCGGCAGCCCAGAGACGACCCCCGACAGCTCATGCCGCCGCCGCCGCGCCCAAAGACAAGCCAGCCGACCCGGCAGGCTGTCAAGGGTCCACCCCGCCAGAAGCCGGCCCCCAAGATGCCGCCCCCACGCCAGATTGCACACACTAGCTACGACTCTGACGCCTTTGACGACGAAGATTCTCTTTACCGGCAGGTCGTGCACTACGAATACGACGACGGTGTCGTGGACCGCCCTCGCGCCCATCGTCGGCGCTCCAGCGCATACAGCCGTGAGGGCTACTCCATTGAGCCTGCGGGCCGCACCCGCCGTCACTCGTACATGGCCGCCGCCGACAGCTACCCGGAGCCAAAGGTCGGCAGCTACTCGGAGCACAAGATGGCCGAGGCCCAGCACGCTGCCATGGCGTACCAGAACGGCGTCAGCGGCGGCCCCACGGCGCCTCTGACCGCCGCTGCCCTCAAGGCCAAGCAGAGTAAGAGCAGCCGGTCCAGCGGCAGCAGCGAGAGCCGCGACGACAGCGAGTACCGACAGAGCGCCACGACGCGGACCACGCGGTCCTCGGCTATCGAGAGCGAGGACGTCACCATCAAGGTTACCGGCAGCGCCGTTCTCAAGATTGGCGGTGCCGAGATCCAGTGCCAGGATGGCGGCGAGATCAACATCACCCAGCCGAGCCGCAACGGCGGCAGCGACCGGGCCAGCACCGTCTACTCGGACGACCGCCCGAGCCGCAGGGACTCACGCCCACTGCCCATCCGTGCCCGCGCCGACTCGTGGAACCGCAGCCAGGTCAGCGACTACAGCTATGCTCCGCAGGCCAGGCCGCCCTTCTTTTGAGCGGCCACGATGATGACGAAGTTGACGAAGCGATGGAGTTTCCTACGATTTCATTGAAGCGAGCGTTTTGCATTGTATCGATACGATTGCTTCTCTTCTCTGCATTGAGGTTGACGCTCGTCTCCCCATTGTTACCACCTTTCTATTTGCATTTCTTATACCATTTGAACGAATCATGTATATGCAGGCTCAGACAGGGAGCCTCGAGGACGTATGGAATTTGTATGCTGGGACGCGATAATGGGTCAATGTTTTTCTTCTTTTCTGGGCATACGCGGAGGAGAGGCCTCCCTTGGCTACCCCCGGGTGATGGCTGTCGTGCCTGCGACACTACTCGCCTTGACCGCGTGTCGGGGCGGAGCAGTGTGTCGCATTTTCAGCACGGCGTACGAGTCGGACATGTTGATAGACAACCTGTATGGGCAATCCGGGAAGTCCGCACTTCCTGCGCAATTAGGGAGGGTGGCATGTGGGAAATTGTCATGGCCATCATCGGGATTCGCTTCTAGATCATTTGGAGGATACCATTTTGTAGTGGCGGCCCGCGAAGGGTGGCCCGGTTGGGGGAAAAAAGGATACGGATAGGTGTTGCGGATGACTTGCCCTTTGAGCGGCGAGACAGATACCCCTAGCATGGCTGAGCCATATAGGCCGCAATTGAAATGAAATGTTGGAACAGTAACCGCTCTGATCGTCCAATTGTCTCGTGATGTGCCCGCCAGTCCGGTCAGGTCGTAGACGCACGCCCTTCATCCCACGAGGGAGGGCGATCAGTTTCCGTTCCAGGCAGTCCGATCGACGAGCAGCATTCGCGGGATGCCTCAGAGTTTTGCGCCTATCATCTCTTTTGGCTTTCAGGTCCGATGAGAAGGGGTGAACGTGTTGGCCGAGCTTGCCCGCAGGGGTTTGCAGAGCCCGTCAGCGTGCTGTAGTTGGCGCTGGCGGACGTGACACAGACTTGAAACGGCACAGGAATAGGGCGTAGGTCTCTTTTTGGCGGCCTGCGATGTGTGAAGCGACGATGTCTGAGTTGACTGCGCGGACGGGGCTCAAACGTTTAGTTCCGTGCGGGAGCGGCATCCGCCGCCCGTTGCGCCGTTTGCCGTTTGCTGGGATGGTTTCTGTGACGGGACGACGGAAATGGAAGGTTCGTGGACGGTGGTGATTGGGTGGTGCGGTTGCTGGGCAACGCGCGGGTCTATTGACTCGCGACGTCATTGGGGGATGGTGGCAGCAGATGCAACTCGAGGAAGCGGGATGCAGGAAAAAAGCCTGCTAGATCAGGTCAGCACCCAGTGAGAGGGACTCACTGGCAAAATCCAAAAAAGAGGAAGTAGGGAAACCCGTGCTGGACCCCGGTTGGCATACTCCCCCCACCAACCACCTCAGTTGTACGCATCCCAGCCACATGATTTTTGGTTTCTATAGGAACAACCATCCACCACGCAGGTGGCCAGGCAACTCTTCTCTGCACTCTTCCCCATCCATCCGCAATCTGATTTTCCTGCCCTTCGCCTTCAATCTGAAGAGTGGGCTTAGCATTCCATCAACACCACAAGATTGTCTCACCGATATCGAATCCGACCTTTGCACCATCCATCGTCACCGAATATCGACACCATGGCTCCGGCCGTCGTCAACGGCCTGGCGCAGCACGCCCGCTCCGTCATCTCGGGCGGGCTCTCGAGCCTTCCGCAGACGGCAGACATCACGGCGAGAGGGTTCGACCCGGCCGTCGGCCCCCTCGTCGCCAGATCCATCCTCGCCGCCCGTGACGGCACGCCGGCGAAGGAAGACCCAAAGAGCGGCGTCACAAGCCCCGGCGACATCAACAACACGGCCATTTTTGTGCTGTTCGGCCTGATCGGCGCGGCCTTTGTCGTCACCGGCATCTGGTTCTTTTTCTGGGCCAAGAACGGTGGCTTCTACTTCAAGGAGGACGACTGGGACGACTACAAGTCGACCGTCCTGCGCCGCAAGGGACCCAACGGCACCATCCTGTCCAACGCCACCAAGTCGACAAAGCTCGGGGGCGGCAGCGTGTACAAGGACTACGACGACAACCAGACCAGCATCTCGGGCACCACGCTGTCGGGCATCACTGCGGGCGCGAGCGACATCGCCGCCCGCGAGAAGCGTGAACGCAAGAAGGAGAAGCGGCGCAGGGAGAAGAAGGAGGGACGCCACAGCGAGAAGCGATCCCGCCGGAACAACGACGAGGCCAGCGTCCTCATCGACGAAGAGGCGGAGCGTGAGGCCAAGCAGCACCTGAGGTCGTACCGCCACGAGAGGCCTGCCCGCGTCGGCGGCATGAACAAGGAGTCGGAGTCGTCCGAGTGGGACGGCTCCACCAACCCCACCGAGTCGTCCGTGTCATCCAACCTGCTGTCGAACCGCGAGACGACGCCCACGTCGACCCCGGCCAAGGGCGGCATCCGCAAGGTGTACAGCACGGCAGACCGCAACGAGGAGCGTGAGCGCCAGCGCATCCGCGCCGAGGCCAAGAGGCTGCAGGAGAAGGGCCGCTCAGCCGGCAGCTCCAGACGCGACTTCAGCTTCCAGCGCGCCAGCACGATCGCCGAGGACCAGGCCACCCGCGGATACGCTCTGCCGCCGCCCCAGGAGGAGCCGGAGCCCAGCGTCCCCGGCGCCTGGACCGAGAGCGACATTACCAGCGCCGTCGAGAGCGACTACGGCAACAAGTCGTACCACCACGTCATCCCCGGGCTGAGCAGCCAGAGCGCTGTGAGCAGCGAGTACGCAGACGAGAGACGGAAGAAGAGACACGCCCGTCGTCACCGTGATCACTGAGGGGACTGGGTGGGAGGACAATTGATTGGCGAGCATTGCAACTCTTGGCGTTGGGATTGATAATGAGGACTGGGACTATGTAGATTAGCACGCGTTCATGTAGATTGACGGATAAACGACTCATGGTATTGTCGGACGTATACAAACAAATTGTCATTCATCCGGTGTGCTGGGAGGTGATGTCGAGGTGAGGTCGAAGTCACGCTGTGACCGTGCGAGCACAGTGTAAAGATCTTCTTGGGGACCCGATTGGTAATGGCGAGGGCCGTTCTAGCCCCGTGTCCCCAGGTGAGTGCGATGCGCCGCTGTCGGGGCAGTCGCTGCTGGTGAAAACACCGGATACCATGATGTCGCGATAAGCCCCTCCATTCACCCCAAGGAGGAAGCCCCGGTCGCCCGACGAAGAAAACCAAAAGTATGTTGTTCTCCAGGACTTGGGCGGAGCGGAGCGCCCTGTCGCCGCCACAGCAGTCCCGACTGCCCCTCCTTGCACCGCGGCCGCCCGCCGAAAACTCAGAACTGACGAGCGTGTTGAGGACCCGACCACCCGCGTCAAAATGGCCGACGACGAGCAATGGAACGGCATGGAGAGCACCATGGAGGACCCGGAGGAGACCAAGGTCATCTTTTGTGCCCTGGACTCGTTTCTGTGAGTGTGGTCGTGTTTCTTTGGTGACCGCAGACTGACACGCGCAGCCAATATGCCAAGGTGGCTCACTTCAACGTCACTCACCTGAGGAGGCAGTCGTTCTACGCGCTGCCCCAGGCCCACTGGCAGATGCTGGCGGCCCCTCCCTTCAACTTCTTGGACACGCTGGAGCGCACGGATGAGGCCATCGACACCAACGCGGAGCTCGCGAGGGCGATTGCGCAGAACGGGCTGCGGTCCTGCGGTGGTGTAGACCCTGGCAGCGGCGAGCCCAGGATGCCCGACGAGTGGGTGGGCGTGGCCAAGCACAACGACACCGACAAGGCCCGGAGCACCCTGCGCCAGTTCTTCCGCGACTGGTCGGCCGACGGTGCGGAGGAGCGCCGCGCGTGCTACGGCCCCGTGCTGGACGCCGTCGCTCGCGAGCGCCAAGACGCCGCCGCCGCCCCGCTGAAGGTGCTCGTCCCGGGCGCAGGCCTGGGCCGTCTCGTGTTCGAGCTGTGCCGCGCGGGCCACGACGCGGAGGGCAACGAGATCTCCTACCACCAGCTGCTCGCCTCCTCGTACATTCTCAACTGCACGACCGAGCCGGGGCAGCACACAGTCTACCCCTGGGTGCACTCCTTCTCCAACCACCGCACGCGGACGAACCATCTGAGGAGCTGCGCGATCCCCGATATCCACCCGGCCTCCGCGCTCGCGGCCGCGGGCCCGTCGGTCGGTTCCATGAGCATGTGCGCGGCCGACTTTCTCTGCCTGTACGCCGACGCCGAGCACGCCGGCGCCTACGACGCGGTGGCGACAGTCTTCTTCCTCGACACCGCGCCGAATCTGATACGCTACCTCGAGACCATCCATCACTGCCTGCGGCCCGGGGGCGTGCTCATCAACTTTGGGCCCCTGCTGTGGCACTTTGAGAACAACGCTCCCGGGAACCACGGCAAAGACACGGACGGCGACGGGGAGCACGACTACAACAACTCGTCGGGCATTGCCGACCCCGGCAGCTTCGAGCTGAGCGACGACGAGGTCATGGCGCTGGTGGAAAGGGTCGGGTTCGTCGTCGAGCGCCGCGAGACGGGCATCGAGGCGCCCTACATCCACGACCGCGAGAGCATGTTGTCGACGACGTACCGGGCGAGTTTCTGGGTGGCCCGCAAGCCGCGGTAGCATCTTCTGTCACAGCGAATAGCATCATAGACGGGCATGGTAATACACATTGTTACTGTTCTACAATTTGGACACGTTCAGCTCCCCACGCTGCCACAGCGACCCTCCGTCAATCGCGATGACCTCGCCGTTCACGTGGGACCCGGCGCGGCTGGCGAGGTAGACCACGGCGCCTGCAATGTCCTCCGGCTTGCCGAGCCGTCCCATGGGGTTGCCCTTGCCGATCTTGTCGGCGCCGCCGGCAATCTTCAGCAGGCCGTTTGACATCTTGCTGGGGAAGAAGCCGGGTGCGATGGAGTTGACGGTGATGTGTCGCGGCGCCAGCTCCAGGGCCAGGTTCCTGCCGAGGTGGATGACCGCCGCCTTGCTCGCGCTGTATCCGTACGTGCCCTGCTTGCCGAGCGTGCCGATGCCGAGGCCGGCGACCGAGGCCGTGATGATGACGCGCGCCGGGTCGCTCGTGTTGCCCGCCTTCTCGAGCAGCGGGGCGAAGAGGCGGATGGTGTTGAAGACGCCCTTGACGTTGAGGTCCATGACCTTGGCGAACGCGTCGTCGGGGTGCGAGTCGAACGCCTGTCCCCAGGTGGCGCCCGCATTAGCAAACAGAATGTCGACCTTGTCGGTGTGCTTCTTGACCTCGGCGAGGAGGTGCTCGACGCCCTTGATCGAGGCCGCGTCGGCGGGGACAGGAATGGCGACGGCGCCGGGGCTGCGGTTCGGGAGGGCGTTGAGGGCCTTGCAGGCCTCCTCGCACGCGTCGGCCTTGCGGGAGGAGATGAAGACCTTGGAAGCTCCAGCCTGCAGGAAGCTGTGTTTGTTAGCAGAGTCAATCGGCGCTGGGAGCTAGACGTACGCTGAAGCGGCGTGCAGGCCGAGGCCGCGGGAACCGCCCGTCACGACGGCGACCTTGCCCTTGAGCGAGAAGAGGGACGGGAAATCTTCCAATTGAGATTCGGCCATTTTTGCGTTTGAATGAACAACGACAGCAAAGCGAAATTGAAAGGGGAGGTCGGGATTAATAACCCGGAGCTGCAACGCGCGGACCCCCCGGTCGGTGACGTTTGCGGGGGCGGGTTACCGAGCCTCGGCTTGAGCTCTGAGCTAGCCCCGGATTCACCGACCCACACCTGAACGTGGGGTGAAGCTTTTGTAATTGGCATTTTGGCTTTTCAATGTGCAGAATTTCAGCAGTTTGCTGTAAGGCACCGATGACAAGGGTATTGAGGCGCAGCGATATTCGTCATTGATATTGGCAATTTGATACTAGATGCGATACGTAAATGTAAAAGAGATCCGGACACAGTCTCCCATGGTCTGTCTCCATGCCGGTGCTGGTGCTGTTTTGTGATGCCGTCGAAATCGCGGCGAATAAATCCATGAATGTCATAAATCGTCATCCGTAAGATGCAACATGAGATGCAACGTAGAATAGCCTTCAGAAGACTCAAGTCGTCGAGGGCGATTGCCCCTCGACGACAACGTAATATACTGCCACAATCGCTTATAGCTGTGGCGGCTGAAACGTCGGGTTCCGTCGTTCCCAGGATCACTGAGATCCCTTACAACTTTTGCTCCCAGCAGTAGTCGACATTCGCCCTGATTGTGGGGATTTCATCCTTTACGATGCTGCCGATGAAGAAAACCTTGATGTTGTGTTCAATCGTGGTGAGTTTTGCGTAGTTGACGCGCGACTCTTTCGAAAGCCGCTCGCCCTCAATGTTGAGCCTGGCTTTCACGGGGGGGAATCCGAGTTCCGGTTCTCTCGGAAGCTTGTAGGCGCTGCGGTTCCGCTCGTGGATGACGCCGTGTTTGAGGGGCTTTACGCCGCTCTTTCTGCAGCCTCTGCCTCCGTACGTGAGAATCGGCCTGGCTTGTCAGTGAATGTCATGGTGTGGAAACAGGTCTGCTCACACGCAGGTCGAGTGACCCTCGTCGGTTGCAACCACGATGAACCGTCGAGGTCCGACGTGGAAGTGGCCGCCCCACGGATCCTTCATTGACTGCTTGTCCGACATGGTCGGTGCCGCTTGCGCTGTGCTACCTCGAGGTTCGGACCACACGATTTTGAAGATCTACCATGTCAGCGCGAGAAGCACGGGGAAATCGGACTACTCACTGCTCCAGGCTTAAACTTGCTCGACGGTTCGACTCTGTAGCCTGTTGATTGTTAGTGCGAACTACGGGTCACGACTATAGGCACGTACGAGGATCCAATCTCTCGCCATAGGCGGCGAGCTCTTGGGCACCGACAGGCCCCCCCAACGCTTTTGGCGTGACCGTACCATCGTCGTCCTCCTCCGGCGAGTAGGCCCCTGTTCGTGTCAGCCACAGCTACCAAATCGAGGGCGTTGCCATACCGTATCCCGAATCGGTAGACGATTCACCTTCATTCGCGTAGCCGAAGTTGTGGGAGTCGCTCGCTCGCATAGCCTCAATCTCCTCCGGTGCAAAGTCCTGTTGGGGATCGCCTGGGATTGTCAGCACGGCTTGCGATGCGGATGCAGTGGGCATACCCTGGTAGGCATCGGTTTGCGCATAGTCTGTCGAGTATGCCGTGTTTGTATCAGTAGCAAGTGCTGTACGGGCTTAGCGTTTGCGCTTCAATCTCAATGGTTCTCTTACGCTCTGACTCTGCTTCGTAGACTGATTGTGTGGTCTCCTGTTGCGCGCCGAAGAAAGGGTCTAGAGGCGGAACCTCATCGGGAGTTGGGGGTGGATCGCCTGAAGGGTCGGGCTCGGCTTCGGCATACTCAGTCGGCTGGTCTTTTGAGCGTTTGCTCCTCTTCGTCATATCTGCGTTGCGTTAGCCGGGTAGCAACACGCGGCCAGCAGACTCACCATGACTACTCCCAGCCTGTGACCCGTACGCATAGCCATAACCGCTGTCGGGAGTGTCTGACAAGGACAAGTCGTCCAGCCCATGCTGTATGTCTATCTCGGCCTGCTGGCGAGGTGCGGCCTCGTCCTGAGGCTGGGCACTCGACGTCCCCTCGTCCCACTTGTACTCGGTCTCACCTGTGACTGTCAGATTTTGCTCCAACACCAGAGTTCCCACTCACCATTCCGCTTCATGCGGTAGCAGTAGTACTTTGAATACTCGGCCGACCACACCCAGTCACTCCAGGGGCTACCACCGCCGCCATCGTGCTTCGACTTGTGTTTACTGGAGGAGCTATGCTTCGGCATAGTGGCATCGCGGGTCTACACTTTATGTGTGTCCCGCTAGTGAAAAGTGCCGATCCGGGGGGGGGGGGGGGGGGAAGGGGGGAAAGGGTCCACAGCAAGTCGGGTTCGGGACTCGGGGGAGGAAACGGGTCCTGATGAAAGGGCCAGTTGAGCCGCAATGCAGAGAGAAGAGACAATCAGACGTCGATAGGCAAGTCGGGCCTGAGACGTCGGGGCCGTATGGAGGATAAATGCAGCAGGCCGCGGGCTTAATTGGTGGCAGCAGCTGCGCAGGAACGCGTGACGTATCCGGAGAGCTGTGACTGGCGAAGACTGGCGAGAGAGAAGGGGGTGGTGGCGGGATAGGATCTCAGCAGCAAAAGTCCTGCATTGCGTTGCCTTGCATAGCACTCCTTGGTCGTCAGTCCCAAGCCGGAGGGTTGGTGATCCCAAGCTTGAGTCAGAAGAGAAAGAGAGATGGAAGACGGACGGAGGAGAACAGAACGGAACAACGAGAGAGAGGGTGTGGAACGGCACGTCTGCCATATCTTTCCGGCTCTAACCCTTGATAAGAGCATGGCTCTCCATCCCGCTATCCGCTTTCCCACTCGACGTGGAGCAGCACGTAGCGGAATAGACGCCAGCTCTTGTCGCCATGAGGTGGTCTCATAAGGGACTGGTAGGAGAGGAGACAGACGGAGGAGAGACTAGAGTAACACCCCTGGCGCTGTGTCGTGCGGACGACTGGGGCCTGCGCATTCCCTCTGTATGAAGGCCCGAAGGCGGGCAGGGCCACTGGCAGGTTGTAAGCAGCGCGAGATGTAATTTGGGTACCAGGTACTTGCAGAGGAGGAAATGGCAAAATGCAGACGACAGAAAGCAGGCTGTGGTTCTCGTGCGGGTGCGTTTATTGCTGGTGCAGAAGTGGAAGTGGTGTGGCCCACTCCCACCGGTAGCGAGGCGGGTTGATGTCGATAAACCCCGCGCTGCTAGTGACTCTTCACGTCCACTGTCACCTGTGTCCACCAGCCGGTGGACCGCCGAGACTGGGACGGGACCCCCCCACGGCAGCAAGCGACTCCATTAGCAGAGCTACTGACACACCTATCGCCAGGGGGAGAGACGGCTAGTGCCCGCGAGGCAGGTGGATCCGTCTACCGAGAATGTGTGGTGTCCCGGGTACGGTGCCAGGTGCTGTTGTCCAGTCTTTACCAGCCCAGCGTTGCTGGGTTGTCTGATGCTCGGTCAGCGGCCATCCCGGATTGCACACGTTGTGTTCCCGCGGCATGCATCTCAAATTAGCCAGCCAGCCTGCCGCACGTCCGCAGGGAGGAAAGCATTCGCAGTGCGAGTAGCAGCAGCTGTGCAGCGCGTCCTGCCGGGGGAACGAAAGCTCCTGCAAACGAACAGAGCCGCTCTCGCTGGCTCGCTCGCTTCACTTTTTCAGTCAAGGGCACAAACCCACGCGTCGTCGACTGATCCTTTCCAGCTCCTGGAGATATCGTCGCCCCGGACCTCCGTCACACTCGTCGTCGCTGCGGTGTCCCAAGGCGATGGCAGATAATGGAACAATATCACGATCAGTACGCACCTTAGCCCGTCCTCATGGCTGCCGCAGACTCCCCCGACCGTCAGTCCTTACCATCGAGCCCGTCGGGGCATGGCCCATCCGGCGAGAATGACAGGTCATCTGACACGACACCCACGAGAGGTGTCGCCGCGCTCGACCTGAGCCCGCCATCGCCACCACCATCACGTCCGTCTCTGCAATCGGACAGCATCGTGGAACACTCGCTCACTCCGCCGGCGCGATCTGGTCTTGTCTCCTCTCACCGCCGCGATGACGGCCGGTTCAGAGCGCCCGGCCCGCGTCCTCCGCCTCGCGACGCCGGTCCAAATTCCAACATGCCAAAACCTCCTCCGCCTCCACCACCACCGCCCCCTGGGAGCCGGCCAGCAAGCATCACACATCCCCGTCCACCACCGCCGCCGCCGCCGCCTCCGCCGCCCATGGCACGGCGAAAGAAACCCCTGGCCGGCACCATGCCATCATCGCCGCCCCTGTTGCTGTCTACAGAAATATGGCAGCAGCCCATCACCTCGGACTCTGGGGCCAGCTCCGACGAGTCTGACGACTACTTTGATCAGCAGAACCGGACGGCCTTTCCTCCTCTCATGCCCACCGTCCAGTCACGCAAGGCCGTGGAGAGGGACCGGAGGAAAATCACAGACGTCATCACGAACAAGGTCTCGCGCCTCGCGCACTCTCGCAGCCCCGTTCCCAGCTTGGAGTCGGACGCATCGTCTGTAGCATCGACCATCTCGTCAGGGGATGACGGCGTGCAGCATCTGTGGGTTCTCATGAAGGAGCGTCGCCAGAGAGTCTACGGCATCAAGCAGGAGATGGCTAGCAGGCGCAGACATCTCCGCGAGCTGCGTCGGAGGAAAGACGAAGCCGACAACGCGTTCATGAACATGCTGCGCCCCATCCTCATCAGGGGTCGGCGGAGCACGCTGGGCACGTTGGACGACACCCTGGACAAGAGATTCGCCGACATGCAGAAACTGCGCACCGACTACCATTTCTTCGAGTCGGACTACGAAAATCTCGAGGTCAGTCTGGACGAGCAGGAGGAAGATCTCATCAACATTGAGACACGCTTCTTCAGCATCTTGGCCGCCGGCAGCACGAGCGCGGGGCAGGAATTCGAAATGGAGGATTCAGACGACGACGAGCTCGCGGAGCAGTCGAGCATGCCGTACGACTTGATGGGCATATCCCGCCATGGGCCCACAGAGGAGGCTCACCCGCTGTGGCAGGACCTCGTATCCGCCATCGGAGATCTGGAAAACGCCAAAGACGAGTACGGCGACCTGATTCTCATCCACGACCAGTACGCGTACGGCATTGAGGTCAAGAAAACTGCGGGCAAACGGCCGAACGCGGACGAGATTGAGTTCATTGACGGCTACCCCAGCGAAGAACGCGAGAAACGAGAGAATGTCGACCGCCTGGCGGAGGAGGTGAAACGACTGAAGCAAATCTGCGAGGAGAACGGCGCGATGAAGAAGCATCCCTCTTTCCGGATAGCGTACGCCCTCGACCCTGACATTGGCGAAGACATGTCCCTCGACGACCTGGGAACCAAGACGGGGAGCGTCGCACACCCGCGGTTCCCGGAGCTCCTGTCCTGCCCGGACTACCTGCTCCGCCCGGAACCTCTCACGGCTCTCGGCAACCTGAGGCGGGCCGTGAGGCTTCCGGCGAACGACCCGACCAAGAAGCGGCAGTTGCACGCGGCCCAAAAGGAGTATGCCATTTCCAGGCTCATGAGCGAGTTCAAGGGAGACGACAAGGCGGATTTTGTCACCCGGTGGCTTCTGGATCAGCTGAGAACGTCGCCCCTTGCCGTTGAGTTCCTGTACACGACGTTTGTGCACGAGCACCGGCTGCGGATCGAGAACCGACACCGATGGCAGCAGGACGTCCTCTTCCACTGGTGGCGGGACGGCGCTGTCAAGTCTCGCGACGACTTTATCGGGCCGCTCACCGGCAGTGGCATGGCATCTCCCGCGCAGGGCCTCACTCGCGACGTGTCCGCAGAAGTCGTCGAAAGCCCCCCGGCATCGTCAACCTCGCAGACGCCGACCCAACAGGAGGAGGAAGAGGTGTTGTCAGACACGCGGGGCCGACAGATGGAAGTCTATTGAAATTACTTTGTTAGCGAGCGATTAGGTTTACTTTGGTTTATTGGCAAGCGTGTGTCTCAGCACGATGGCGGACACAGAACGGCATCGGTAGAATTGTTCGGGTTGGACGCATCTGGTTTTCATGTCCTTTTCAACCATCAGGCGGCTTTTTGATACCCCCTTTCAGACTGGTTACGTGGTAGAGGATTCCGTCGCGTCGCAGGAATGGCTTGCATTTTTGTGTTGATATTATGAACTACATGGGGACTGTTCACAATGCGTGCCCACCGGTTCACGGGAAACGTCGTGCTAATTAGCACCATGCCGCTAGAAGCCGTTTCGGCTCGTGTTCTAGCACTCAACACCACCCGCCTAGCGCGGCGCGGGATCCTAAAAAGAATCCCCACACTTGCTCGGGACGAGCCATGGCGACTCGCGAGAACGGCCGAGCAGAGGTGCTGGCAGCAGTGACAGGTATCGGGTACAAGTTCGCTATCGGCTTCGAGGCTAATGCACCTGCGTCTGTAAAGGGTGAGGAGCGCAGCATGTGATTTCAGACGCGCACAAGGTCCCGCTCGGCTGCATGGGGATTTGGGAATTGTATGCATGCTCGCGCGGGGTTGCAATTTGGTTTCGCTTTTTTTTTTCTTTTTCCTCCTTTCGTTGGTGTTTCTCTATGTTGGCGAATAGCGCGGTGGTCTTCCCCAGCCAGAGAAGCGGGTTGCAACCATGGCGAAACGATTGATGGGCCAGCGCCACACAACAACCACGTCGCGGAACTTGGCCAACCAGACGCTGTAAACAGTGGTGTCTTTCTTTGGAATTTCAGAAGCGGCGGCGGCTGACGGAGGTGCCGCCGACGGTTGCCTTGTGGGATCTGGCGAATCAAAAGGCCATAGGGCTGAAAAGAGCAGCATGTACAATTCCATAGCAGTCAAAACCTGCCGTCGGAATTCCGATGTGAGATCGTTTGCGTCGACGACGGGCGGGAGGGCGCCGGCGGTGGTGCCACGTTGGGAGTCATCTGTGCCGTCGGCAAGGACCGACGGATAGGCAGGCTCGCGCCGTGGTTGCGCTGCATCGAGGATGGGGGGGTGAGATATGTTGTCATGATGTGTGTGTTCAGATGTTTGTTGGTGATGCTCAGCCTGATTTTGTGAAGGACAGCTTTCCCCTCCGCGAGTTGAGAAAGAGGCCCAGCTGTTTTGCTTGAATTGAGCGCAATCGTATCCCTTCGTTGCGGCCAACAAGTTGGTTCTCGTCGAGGCAGTCGCACCCAGGATCAGGGAAAGAGGCATGTTCACGATGCAGACGGGGGCCCCCGGCAAGCTAGAATGTCTTGTATCGCTCGCCCCAGCCCTACGAACCGATCAAGCGGGTCAGCTAGCTTGCTCGCGCTGCAAGCAAAGCGCTTTTCCTTAAGAGAGTCGGTATTGCACAGCCTGCCGCAAGTTGTACGGCAACCTAGCCGGGACTGGCTTGGCTTGGGGCGGTGAGCGTGTGGTTTGAAGCAAGACGCGATTGCTGTGAAGCTTTTTGAAACGTGCGAGAGAGGTGGGGAAACGCGCGGCAGCGGCTTGCTTAACTCTAAAAGGCAGTTTTTAGCTCAGGGAGTCAAAATGAAACAAGCTTTGGTTCTCGTTAGATGAGAACACCAAAAAGAATGCATCGTATGTTCGCAAAAAGAAATCGTCGGCCGGTTGGAGATGCTCCAGGCTGTTGCCTCGTGGGTGAATCGAACACCCGATCTCCTCATTACTAGTGAGGCGCTATACCACTTAGCCAACAAGGCTTGGTGACTGAGCCGCGGAAATCACGGCTTATGGTCCACCGCGAGACATCCTCCCGTCTGCACCACATTGCCGCGATGAAATGCAACTCATGTATTCGCCCGTAGGCCAACGCGCACTAAACAACCGCTCGCGCCTCTAATGTCGCCTTTTTGGCGTGACTAGATATGGTATGTGTGTTGTGGTTAATATACAGTGGTATCTCCTCCATGGGTAGTAGCCTCCAATTAGCCTATCCAAGACCCAGGAGCTCCAGGCCCCGACGCCGGAAAGATGTGTGTTTGTGTCTGTGTGCACGGAATACTGTCCATGGTTCGTATGTGTAATTTTTTTTAATTACCGTCTCCTCCGTGGAGATTGGTTTATCCTTTGTTGTTCGTCCCCCCTTACGCCACCGTCCGTCGCCTAAACAGAATCTCCGCGTTGGGATCCGGCGACTTGCTCATTACCATGACCATGGGCTTCGGCCTCGTCTCGCCGTCCTTGAGCTTGATGTCGTAGTTGAGCAGGAAATACGCCAGGATCATCTTGATCTCGTTCCCTGCGAAGAAGCGGCCCGGACATGCGTGCTTGCCGGCGCCAAAGTTCATGTTGGTATCGCTGATGCTGGTGAACTGCCACCTGTTTGCGTCCTCGTCGGACTTCTGTCGTAGTTTGTAGAAGCGCAGCGCGTCGAACGTGTCTGGGTTCTCAAAGTATCGCTCATCGTGCGAGATGCCGGCCTGCGGTGCCAGCAGCTTGGTGCCCGAGGGCAGGTGGGTGCCGTCGGACAGGTCGATCGGCTTGATGACCTTGCGGATGAAGGAGGCTGCGACATGTTAGTCTGGTGCACCAATAACAACAAAACTGCCACTCACTGATGTTGCCGGCGAGGCGCTGGGTCTCCTTCATAAAGCTGTCCAGCTTCTTCAGCTTGGCCATGCTTTCTTTCCTCGCCCACCCGTGCTCGACCTCCAGCACCTGCCGCGCCTCCTCACGAAGCATCTCTTGCGCATCGGGGTTGGCTGCGAGGTCGTAGATGCAGTCGGTGACGAGATTGTTTGTCGTGTGGATCGACGCCGCCGCGAGGATGAGCTGCAGGTGCGCCTGGGACCTGATATCCGTCTTCTCCTCTGCAGGCAGCGATTCTACGAGCCACTGGATCAAGTCGTCGGGGGTCTGCTCACAGCTGGGCATCTCCAGATCCCGCAGCCGCTCCTCGATGACGGGCTTCAGCATGTTGCTCGCGAGGTCGATGTCCTTGGTGATCTGCCGCAGCTCCGACACCATGTACTGCCCGACGGGCCGCGCCCACTCCGGGAAGAGCTGCATCTTGACCACGGCCACAAAGACGTGGATGGCAAAGTTGATGCTAATGTCCATCCACTTCTCTTGGCGGTTGATGTCAGATCCCACAAACGCCCGGCCGCTGATCCGTGCGATGGCTCGCAGCGCAAAGGGCTGGAACTTAACCGGCGTCCAGTCTAAGGTTGGTTAGCACGAACCGTGGCACACAAGGTTTGGAGCACGACATACCCTTGCAGTCGGGAAACTCGGTGGCGACGACGTACTCGAGCTCGCCCTTGAGCTGTGGCACGAGCCTTGCCAGATTCTGCGAGAGCTTGCATCGGACCAGAGTCGACAGCAGATCCGCGTGGGGGCCCAGCGTGAAGTTGGTGTACCGACTCAGCATGGCCTCGTCAACGGCCTCCGTCGCGCTGAGGACTTCTTCAGGCAGGCTTCTCAGCTCGCCGATGAGTCGCGCGGGGATGAGGACCTGCAGGCCTTCTGTCGCCTTGATCTGGTAGACGGTATCGCGGAACTAAGTGCACAGTCAGCCACGATCACCGCCAGCGCAATCGAAGAGCCTTACCTTGCCATAGCTGTCGCGAATCAACGTCTCCGCGTCAAACATCCACTTGGTCTTTGCCGCCTTGTAGAACGGCATGGGCAGCTTCTGCTTGCGCGATTGCAGCAGCCACGCGACCACCAGCATCGCGCTGATGGCGACGTAGTAGCTGATGTGCTTGCCCCCCGGCACCACCTGGGGCAGGTTGAGCTCCATGGGCATCGACGACATTGTGGTTGACTGATTCATCGGAATGCTGGATGAAGGGAAAGAAAGCAATCCTCAAAAGCAAATCTAACAGGGTATCAATCCAACACGCCAACACGACCAGAAGAAAAAAAGGTACAACGCCAGCGAGGCGGTAAAGTCGAAACTCGGATCGAGATCAGGTCGCAATGAGAGTCGTCTGCTGATGGAGACTTCCCGGGGCGGAGAGGGAAGTATGGCGACGACTTAGATATGCCTCCAAGACATTGGCCATTAGAATCCAAGAGTACCCGGCCAGGCCCTGCGGAGGGTCGACGATGCGATGGCGTCAAGGTTGGCGGCTCCAGGAAGTGGGAAAAGTCAAAAAGGACGAATGACGGCTGTCCAAGTCGGGATTCCGAGTTCCTGTGGCCGCGTTGCCCGTCCGTCGTCCCCGTCTCTTCTTCTCTATCTGTCTCGCAAGCGTCGTCCAGCGTCGTCGTCGAGTTTGGTTTGATGAGCGTTGTTGACCGTGTCCGTCGTGCTACTCGTGGTCCAGGGAGAAATCAGAAGCCCAGACGAGAATGACGGTGCAAAGGGACGGGACTCTACAATGATAAAAGTAAAACCCAAGGAGCAAAAGACGAACGAAGGACAAAAAGAGGGAAGGGGTAAAAAAGGATAAAAGTCGGAAATCGATGCTTGTCTGCGCGTGCCTGTTTGCATCGCAGTGTGTACCCTGCATCAGCAGCAACGGCGGCGCGCGCAAGTGCACACACCAGAAACACAGACGACATGCAACGCAAAGCAGGCCTTCCCGCTTCCTTCCCGACAGCAGCGCAGGACGCTACGCAAGCCATTCCCGACCTCCTCCCATCGGTATCCATCGGGGCGGCGGCCTGGCGACCTGTGACCTGGAGGACCCAGGACAAAGGCAGGGACCGCTAAGCTTGACCTTGCGCCTGGGCCGGGCACGCTGGGTGAAATCTGGAGGGTTTGGGAGTTTGGACCGACTGGGACGTGATCGACTTCTGCTTCCTTGGGCGTCTCTGGCGGTTTCGCGGACTTGCCAGGCGCATCTGAAACATGGATGGTCAACAGGAGTCGTTCGGGAGCAGCCACCTCCGGATTTTTAGCTTGCTGCCCACCCCGTGCCTCGAAAGAGAAAAAGAGCCCCAGACATGTTCATGTTGCTGCTGTTGATGCGGATGTTTTGATTAGCCGTCATTGCGCTGTGGCAATCAGGCGCAGTAGAATCATCCGCATAGGGTCTTTGTGCCAGCCGTTGTTGGTCTCCTCCGTCAAGCAAGGTAGATGGAGTAAGTGATCGGATAAGATAAAGATCAAGATAAGGTATTCTGTAACCAAAATGCGAGGTACCGACGTCTCAGACAGGCGTCTTAGGTAATCCCTATCCCAGGGGCGAGAGAGAGCCCCTACAGTACCTACCCCCAAGTATCCTTCAGCCTCATCGCGGCCAATGGGATACCTTAGTGTACCTTCCCCACCTGCCCCTTCTGGCACGGATGCTGGCCCGACAGGGGCTTTCTCGGCTCGCTTACTGGCCGAGACGCGCCAGAAATTGTTAGTGTAGCGCAACTCCTCCACATTCATCCCATCTCCGACCATCTTCTGACCTCAACCCACCTTCTCGAAGCGCCGCCCACGACTCCTAGGAACCAACTATACGCTTCACAGTAAGCTTCTTCGACGCTTGCGCGGACCTCCTTTCCCTCGGATCTGCCCTGGTCCTGTTCCTTCTGATCCCCCCTCCCACCAATGCAACGCAACGTCTCTGGCAAACCCGAGATTCGCACACTCGATAATGAACCAGCCTATAGATCTTGCTGCAAGCCAAGTTCTAAACTCTAAACAAAAGAGTCCGACATCTCTCGCGGCCCAAGGATTTCGCCTGAGCCGCTCCCCAGACGCCTTCGCTGCCGTACAAACGACATCAAGCATCCCACGACATATCAACAGCCCTGCGTCTCGGAACCTGCCGCTGGGCTGTCGTTGCGGCCGCCATGGGCATGGGCGTCGCTGTCTCCGTCCGCCCTGGAGGGGTTAGGAGGGCCTTGGATGGGCGCCGTCGTCATCCCCATTCCCTGCGACTGATCAAACCTGCACCTCAAAGTCCCCGTGCTCCTGAGTACGCCAGCAGGAGCGACATTATCCAATGCCTCGCTGCCCTCGGCTTCCAAGAGAAACGCATGGCCTGCCAAGATGATGTCCAAGAATAGGCACAGGGGTCACCCTCCGCAAGGCAGGATTAAACGACAACCCGCAATGCTTAGCTGTTTGCTTGCCTGTCATCGTCGCCGGCTCGTTCCATCCATGTGTTCTAGCAACTGCCCGCCGCCGCCGCAGCAACGAGCCGCAGGGATGGCGATGCACAGTTGCCTGCCCACCTGCTACCGGACTTCAGGCCAGGCGGTTTGCGTTGGTGGCCGCGTGTGCATGCCGCCCTCCTTCTCCAAACAATGAGGAATCGAATGGATCTGCACGGTAATCTACACGCTAGGAACCTGGCTCCCGCAACCTTGAGCGCGTACGACACGCAGTCCACGTCAGGGAGGCGGCCTGTATCTGGTCGTCGTTCTGGTTCTCCTGGAACCCCGCTTCAGGATCGTCGGGGCCGTCGTCGAGTGATGGGCGTCCAAAAACATGCTCACCTATTATGCTGCAGCTCCCCATGACCATGCGGGTCTCTCTCCGCCAAGACGGTATCCGGCGAGAAGCTTGTTGCAGTTACACATTTGAGCCCCCCAAAGGCGGGAGCGGTGCCGTCGTCGGCTCCGAGGAGGAGTGCGTGCACAAAACCCCGTGGGATTTCTTTCGCAGTCTCAAGTGCCGACCAACGACCTGCGATGTTACTGGCAAACGGTTTGGATCTGAAAACAAGAAGCGGTTCGGCCGCCGTCGGTCCGTCCTGCGCCTTGGTCAGATGGCCCGCAACAGTCTCCGATAGACATTGTCTCGCGGCTTCACTGCTACAATACGCGACTTGGGCTGATGTTTGTGGAGGGCACTGACCGGACTCGTTGGGGGATGCCTTCTCGACATGGCATTGTGCGCCTTTCCCTCAAATGGAAATCCAAACGAACACACCTGAACTTTTGCATCTGAACCCGATCCCAAGTATCGGCTACGTAACCGGACGAGCAATATTGATTCGCTGGTGACGCAGGTTGATGACGGCACAGCACAAAAATAAACCAGCCTCGCGTCGCCTCGTCTGTCGCCATCCAGCCGGTTTGTTTATTCGATGCGGCTCAGCCACAGGAACGGTCTGGCCCGGTATCAAAACAGCGGCCGTGACGTTGCCGCAGGTGATTGAGCCGCACGCACGCACGCCGAGGAAAAATGTTTCCAGAAACGGCGTTTGACAAAAACGTCTTGGCCCCACAACGAATGCTCCAAAAGAGAATGCGCGTTTGGCAAAAGATGAAGATGCGGCCAGTGTGGATTGAACACACGACCTTCAGATTGATTGAATGAAGTTTCTCGGATCGTGATCCGCTTCAGTCTGACGCTCTCCCAACTGAGCTATGTCCGCCACGATCTTCGGGAGTTGCCTGACGCAGTGAGCGATATAATGCCTCCCTCCACTTCTTGCCCACATCGCCCATGTCATTAGTCGTGCAAGACGACTGTCTTTGCAACCTCTTCGACGAGCTGTCGAGGTGTGTACATGGCCGAGCCAGCCTCCTGCAGGTATGGCACAAGAGCAGAGACAACTCAACTTGCGATTGCATCCTCTCTTCAGACTCGAGTTCGGCCGTCTTCTCTCCCAGCCATCTGGAATCTCGACGTTAGCCCTGGACCCTGGACCCCACCCATCCGCTCCGCCCACCGCCTAGGTAGCTCGCGATGCGCTGCCCTAAGTGGTTCCCTGCCCATCAGGCCTTCAACGACAACCGGTCTGGTGGTGTAGTTGGTTATCACGTCAGTCTAACAGGTCGAGCGCTTCTCCGAATGCCCTCGCCTGGCACACTGAAGGTCTCCGGTTCAAGTCCGGGCTAGATCATCCTATGGGCGATTGGTTTAGTGGTATAATACTCGCTTAGCATGTGAGTGGTCCAGGGTTCGATTCCCTGATCGTCCAGCTTTTTGACGGCGTCCTGGGCGTGAGGTCCGTCTCATGATTTGCGTTGTTCTTTTTTGATATTCGGGCGCCTTCCGGGCCTGACTCGGGGGACGGGCTGACTGGGACCGAGCTGTTGCGGGTGGAAACAATACCCGATGGCTTGGTTAAACTTGAGACTGGGTTCCGAAGCTTGTGACGGCGTCGTGCCGTCTCAAAACAGAGGCCTCGACGCGCCGTCGAGACAGTCAATGCCTACTGGCAGTTTTGTGTGTGGTTCCAAAGAACAAAACGTGATCGAGGAAACCTTCTTCTACGCTCGTGTCAAAAACTCACCGACTCGTGGCCCACGATGGTGCGTCGCGCGACCCGTGAGACCCTGACTGCGGGAACCAATGCGGGAAGAGAACCACCGCTCTTTGGGACGGCTGGAAAGGGTTTCTACGACACGGGCCAGCTCGACCATTGAGCAAAACGCAAATCTCCTCACTGTCGGAGAATTATCTGCTGTTCTCGTGCCTCCAGACGATCCGGCTGCCGCGTAGAATGCGGGGACGCGCGTCTTTGAAGGGTGCTATTCCTGGATCGCAGCCATCGTCGGTTTCCGGCCGCCCTGCACTCGCATGGCCTCCGTGGCTGTTCAAAGACAGGGCTGTCGACCTGAGCAGATGAAATGGTTTTGGACATGTCCTCACAACGTCCTGCGGCTGGCGTGTGGTGGTGACGCATGGGCACGCCAACGACCGGAGCATCAATTCCCGACTGCTGAATTGAGTGCCTTCATTTCGTTCAGCCGCCACTTGACAACTTGGCCGCGGCCCGGGAGTCCCTCATCGAAATGGCTCGGGTCGGCAGCTCGGCCGTATCAACACATCAACGACTTTTGATGAACACAAGTGCTGATGACTCTGGACGAACGGGATGTAACAGACCTATGCAGGTCTGGATGGCGCAAAAGCATCATACCACCCTGCAGCTGTTGTTCCGAGAATTTTCGACGTGCTTGCTTTTTCCTCTGCGTTCCGTTAGTCAGGCTTGACTTTCGACGTGCATATGTTGACTCGCAATTCCGTCTCTTCTTCGGAAATGCAAGGCAGTAAATAAATCGAGGAAGGTCGTAGACGAAGAAGCCCGAGCTTCCATGCCAGTGTGTGGCGAGGGGTGCTTGTTTTTGCTTCCTGGTCTCAGCAACCATTGATACTTGCTGTATCAATGCAACTCCTTTCACACATGAAGCCAGATTGGCGCCGTGGTACGCGGCGAATCGAACAGCGGTTGCCTCGGCATATGATGGGGCAGCGCAAGATGCCTCCTTTTCCCATGCTATACAACCAACCGGCGGCATTAGAACTGGAATTATAGCCATCAACGAACTGATCCGTTTGCCAGTTGCAACATTTCTTCGAGCAGCGTGCCACGGACGCATCGCCGGGCTAACATCTGCTAACCAGCACCGCCAGCGCAGTAATCTAATCGTTTCGCCGAGCCTATAGCGAATCCCGAGCTGCTCGGTCCGAGTTTGATCGGTCGATGGGCGGAGGACGCCTGCGGTACATGGGAAGGCCAGATTGACGAATGTGACCGTCATCTCGGTTCTCCGGCTTCCAGAAGCTCTCCAGACGTGTCGAAATGATTGCGAGCCAGGGGCTTGACGACAGCCTGTTTCAACCAAGTGGCTGGAAGAGGAAGGCTGGCATCGTGTGAGTCCAGACAAGCGGTCCCGGAAGCGACCCGAAATGACCGGGCAGCGGTCGCAATAAAGCCAGACTTGGTTCGAGCTAGGGGGCTTTATAGACCGGCAGCTAGGACAACGTCCCCGGAAACGCAGGAACGCGTGCTTTTCACAGCGGCGTTCCCATCGGTGTGGAGAGTCAAGTGGCACTTCTTTGCACTGTGAGAGATCGACGGACCGGTGGGCTGTCTGGAGGAGCTTCACGTGTGAAGACGAGGATGCTGGGGCGGACAGGGAGGCCCGATGATTTCAGGGGTCTGATTGTTGGGATCAACTTGACGTGATGGCTACACAGCAGGTGCTTTCGAATGCGGTCTTGGGCGCGAGAAAAGCAACGACGCTGCAGACCGGCATTGGGAGCACGGGAACGTCGATTGGAGGTATGCGGCTGACGTCGACTAGAAGCGATATGCCCGACGACAGTTCTGGCTGTCGTTTGAAAAATTTCAGCTCCTACTGCAACCGCAAACAAGATTCTATTCCAAAGTCTGAAGCCCAGTTGGGGCACCGGGGAAGCAGGACTGCGAGCCGGCGAAATGTGGTTGGGCGCGTGAGACAGGGCTACGGTGGAAACTTGCTTTCCGATCAGGTGAGCGGTTGGGTGGGTGGCCGTAGTAGCGAGGCGTTGATCGGGCAATCAGTTTGATGAGAGAAAAGCGAATAAAGTTATCAGATCGAACCCATGCTTGCCCATGCCGTGTCGCTGGGCCGCGAACCGTCTTGTGGAGCAGCTAGCCCAGGCCGGCGTCGACAAACGCGTAGAAATGAGGATGCGACAGTGACTTGGCGTTAGGAGACACGAGCGGGTCCTGGCCACGACAGGCCCAGAATCTCAGGTTTGGCGTTTGCGTTGGGAGGATTGACGTGGCTTCAGGGAGTTGCGGTGTGACCGGTGTCGGAGATGAAATCAGATTAGATGCGATTGATTTGATGAGATTGATAAACGGGCGATAACATTGTGGCTTCGTGTTTGACCAGAGACCAAAAGAAAGTCAAACCTGAGTAGACAGGGTGATGAGACGAAGGTCACGGACAGGGATCGGACGGCAGGGTCGGCATTCCGTTTGGCAATTGGACCTGTTTGCGGCGATCCTCGGTCTGGAGCGGCCACTCGACTGGCGTGTGATGTTTGTGTTGGCAGCGGATGCCGTATGCGCTCGACGAAGGGATTGTGACGTGGATGCGTGACGCGCGGGTAGCTTATCACGGCAGCGGACGGCGGAGGACACCGACGGAGCCGAGCCTGCAAGAGTGGCAGCTGCCGTCCACTTTCGAGATACGGGTGCTGAGCGGAGCGGCACTGGAGCAGCAAAGGGCACGTGGAGGGTCGAGGACGGAATTGCTCGGTTCGGTCGCGGGCTGGGTGTCCGTACCAAGCAGCCGTTCTGCGCGAACCGGCGAATTTTCCCCAATCCTTCCGCGGTTGTGCAGCGTCGCATTCCGAGGGTTTCTTTCGTCAGCGGTGCGCCAACACTGCCGTCGAAGGTGCTTGGGCTGGGCCGTGGAATGACGGTTGATGCGCAACAATTGGCACGCATCAGACGGAGATCCACTGCGCGACTGGCATCGGAAGACAGTGTGCGAAACAGTGTCCAGGGTCTGGATCGGGGGTGGAAAGTGACGGAATCCAGTGGCGACTCAACGGCTAATGGGACGGGTAGTGGTCTGACAGTGGAAGAGATTTCCCGGCAACTGGTTATGCTTGTGTTTATCGTTTGATGCTCGGTGAGCGGTGAGAGAGCATGAATAGGATATTGACCTGTGATTTTTGTCATTGCCGTGTCATCGAACGAGCGTGGTGCGCGGAGAGAGATTGCTTCATTAGCCGTGGCCTCGCCGACACACGGGGCTGAGCCCATGGGAAAAGTCGGGGGGGCCGCTGTCCCGGACGAACCGTACCGTCTGCAACCGAGGGAGCACACGACGTCGGGGTGGCTGATCCAACGTGCTGGGCCACACTGTACGGTATAGATTGGGAGTGCGTAGCGTGGTACGTAGGGCATGTTGATATGCCGGCGACGTTGCGATAGCGTAATAATGCTGGGGACGGTAAAAGAAGACGCAAGACGGAGCTCCTCTTCCCCTGTCCCATTTGACCGTCGACGGAGTGCTCCTGCTCCTCGGGCGGAGCTGAATTAGGGCGTATTCGTTGGATATGAGGTGGAGGATCATGGATGCGGCCACCTCATCGTGCGTAGCGGCTGCACGACTGAGATGGCGGCGGCAGATGGCAGGCAGAGCATCGTGGAGAGCGTGATTGAGAGGGGGAATGGCGAAATGGGCGTCGTCTCAATGGTCAGCGAACCCGGAGTGCAGCATGTTGAAGTCTAGCGCATCTGGTGATGGCAGAACCCCACACGCTTGTTCACCGTGTTGGTGCCGATGTTGGATTTCGCGAGATGCCAGTCGTCGCATTTTCCAGCGCTGCGGGACGAGTCCACTGCGGTGCAGCAGCAGTGACTGCCCACCTCAACAAATGCGGGTGTGGAAAGCACCTCACAGTGACTCTAATTCTTCCCGGCTGCCGGCTCGGGGCAAGAACGCCTCGGTTGGCTTTCGAGAATGGGGGAAGGGCACGCCCGGCTGGTTTCTGCACTGTGAGCAGGAGCTGCCCGGGCAAGAACAGCCGGCAAAGGGGCAATGAGGCGCGGGTAATTGCCCTGAAAAGGAGACAGGTGGGGTGGAAGGAGCGGATCGGAATGTGGAAGGAGAAAAGATAGGAGCACCGATCCAATGCACTTGCCATAGTCCGTGGTTTAGGTTATTTGTGGCAGTGACGGATGGCAGTGGCTGCAGCTGATATGGCAGTCGTCTACGGAAGCAGGAGCAGCAGGAGCATGACTGCCCAACTTGACGCAGTAGCCAACTCTATCACTGGCATGGAAGCGACATCGGACACGTCGTCCTGGCCCCTCATGCTCCTTGCACCTTCTTCACCTTTCCAAGCAAAGGCAAGACACGCACTGATGCGATGCGATTGATAACTGTGACACAGCACAGACAAATGCTGACGATGGCGCCTGTGCTGGAATGCGGCGGGCCATATTCAGCCTGCCGTATTGCTTTTTGTGCTCGTGTAATACATCAGACAACTCGGCGAATCCCTTGGTCATCATGCCAGGTCGTTGGTGTCATTGAAGTGCCCACTAATCCAGCCCAGCCCGATGCATGGTAGCCGGCGGCCCACTCCCACCGCCGCCAAGATGCCCCAAAAAGTCTACCGATACAGCGCTGTGGACGCTGGAAGAAGCCCCCGAAGGTGCTCGGGGACAGACAGTGTCCCTCCGAAGATTAGGACACTGTCCGGCTGCGGCCAGTCAAGGGTCACGGTACCATCGTCCGCTCGTCGACGCCGGTGGCGGCTAGGCCTAACTGGGGCACTCCAGGGTCCCCAGTCTGCCCAAAAACGGAGACTTTTCGACTGTCATTTTTCCTTGCTGCCCCCTCCGTCGCCTTGCCGATGCCCATTGCCTGCATTCTGCCTCCTCGTCGCTGCAAGAAAAATACCAGCTGCGCAGCAAAAAGGCAAGAAAAATCAGAATCAACTTGGTACTGTACGGGTACGAGGAGCTACGACGTCCTCGGCTGGAGATCGACAAATTCAAGAGCCATTTTCTTTCCCAGGCCAGAGACGGGCCCTCTCCGTTTTTACCTCTATCGACCTCCACGCCTCCAAAACCTTACATCTATTTCCTTCCCTCCCGCCTGAATCAACCTTTCCCTCCTTTCCCTTCCCCTCGCTGATATAACAACGGACTTCCGCTTATCTGATCAGACTTATCTGATCAAGAATTCACCCACCGGTTTCAGTCACCAAGCACGCACGCACTGCACGAAAACGTCAACACACACACACATACACCCACGCTGCCTCAGCATGCTAAATAACTACTGACTATCCGCCCCCCGATCCTACCACCACTCGCGACCACTTTACGCCATCCTCCACGCGAAAATCTCCAACCCCCCTGTCGCACACCACAGTCGCGTAGGTCGTCACATCCGCCACTTAAACAACCACAACCACAACACATTCGCGATGCACAGCACAATGGCCACCACTGCCATGGCCTCGTCATTGCTTGGCTCTACCAGCGGCTGCATTCCCGAGGAGCCTTCTGCGCCCTCGGCTGCCCCCTCGCTTACCTACTCCGAGGAGTCAGAGGATCAAGATGAAGAGCCTCAGCCTCCCCGCAGACGACGCGCTTCTACACGCCTCATTGCTCAGAGCCCTGCAGACATCCAGCGCATCACCGGCGAGTCCACCGCCGAGCTGATCCAGAGATGTTGCGGAGGCGGCTGCTGCATGAAGCTGGGCAAGAAGAAAGAGGGCGTCGAGTACGAGGCCATCACCTTCCCCGACAATGACGCCTACAAGTCTCTCGCGCTCAAGATTGGCGAGATCCCTACGACCCTTACCAACATTGCCGAGATGCCCGAGCAGACCGTCTTCTTCGAGCCAGTACCGAAGTCCACCGTCAACGTGCCCTCGCCGACAGACTCGGCAATCTCTCTGGGTGCTGACGCCCCCAAGGACGACCTCGCCACCCTGCAGAGCAAGTTCAAGGACTTTACTCTCGACGGCATCGACACAACGAGGGAGCCGCCCAAGTTCGTGCAGCCGCACCCGCCTTACCATGTCTACGCCGCCCGCATCGACTCGACCCGCGAGCTGACCAAGCCCGGCGCCGAGAAGCGCACCTACCACTTCGACCTCGACATCACAAGTTACCCCGGCGAGGAGGACATGGACTTCAGAGTCGGCGGCGCCATCGGTGTGATGGCTCCCAACGACAAGGCCTGCGTCGATGACGTCTTTGATGCCCTGATGATTCCCCGTTTCATCCGCGACAAGCCGGTGCTCATGAAGACGACCCGGGGCCGCTGGCCGACCGTCTGGGGCGACGACCAGGCCCGCGAGATGGCCACGACCCGCCGTGACCTGCTTACCTGGTGCTCCGACATCCAGTCGTACCCCCCGACCAAGCAGCTCCTCCGCATCCTGGCCGAGTACGCCGCAGACCCCAACGAGAAGAAGCTTCTGACCTACCTCTGCGCCGCCGAGGGCCAGGGCGTCTTTTGCGATTTCCGCACCGGCCCGCATGTCTCCCTGTCCCAGCTCTTGAACGCATTCCCCAGCTCGCACCCGCCCCTAGACCTGCTGTTGTCGGTCCTGAACCCTCTGATGCCCCGCTTCTACTCGCTCTCCAACGACCCGCACGACGCCTATAAGACGCGCGACGGCAAGGTCCACCGGCTGATCGAGATTGCCGTCACGGTTCATGAGACTGCTGACTGGCGTCGCGGTCTCCGCACCGGTATCGGCTCCGGCTTCTTTGAGCGCCAGGCCCAGAGATGGCTCAAGGCCAAGGCCGCCGGCGAGACGCCCGAGGTGTACATTCCCATGTTCAAGGGCCTCATGGCCAACCCGCTCGCGAAGCAGTTCGTGTCCGACGGCCCCATGCTGCTCATTGGCGCCGGTGTCGGCATCGCGCCCTTCAGGGGCTTCGTGCAGCGTCGTCTGAAGACGGCCAACTGCGCCAACAAGGTCTGGGTGCTCCAGGGCATCCGAGACTCGCTCGTCGACGAGATCTACAGCGGCGAGTGGGGTGTGCACGAAGACGAGGTCAAGCGTGTCGTGCAGAGCCGTCGCGGTGAGAGCCGCTACGTCCAGGAGGAGGTGCGCAACCAGGCGGACCTCGTCTGGTACATTGCCAACGCCGTCGACGGTCGTGTCTTTGTCTGCGGCAGCTCCAGGGGCATGGGCGAGGGCGTCGAGGATGCGCTCGTCGACGTGGCCATGCAGAAGGGCAACCTGGAGCGGGAGGAGGCCAAGAAGTACTGGGAGCTGAAGAAGGAGGCCGGCCAGTACATCGCCGAGACGTGGTAGGGCGGGGCCGCAACCTTTATATGCAGACGCAGTGCCCGCATGTCCCGAAGAGTGTGACTCGGGGGGCAAGCGGTTTATGAATGGGGCGCCTGACTGCTGATGCGGTCGATCACTGCTGTGCCGCGAACTCGGCTTTTTCGGGGAACGGCTTCGGTCATCGGACGTAAGATGTTAAAAGCATCCAGCCGCGCCTGGCGACGAAAAATAAAATACGAGAGCATGGGGGGGTTAACATACCACGCGGGAAAAAGCACCTAGACGGCGTTTCGGGTGGGTTGATTTTTGTTCGGCAAGATTTGTACTGTTGCGAGACAGGAATTTTACACGGGGTTACTGGCTATGGGTTGCATCTAAGACGGCCCTGGGCCACTGGCAAGCATTCGTTGGATCAGGCGTTAATGCTGAGCGCTGAGTACATATGTAGTATCATTGACTGGTTCTTAAGCGACGCTGTTGTACATCTCATGCGTGATTCACGTGAATAAGTAGCCGGCCTCGGAGTTTACTTGGAACGGCTTCATCAACCGTCGTGGCTGAGGCATCCTTCGGTGAATTGTCACTAGTACTCCGCATCGCGGACATACGCTGGGTCGGGCTCAGCATCATCACCGAAATTGGTGAGCACTGCCGGCCGGTGGGATTAGCCTAGGTGTGCCGGCGCCGACTCCTACACCGAGGCCGCACTCCAATCACACCCATCCGGAAGACCGGCCGTCTGGTCGTCCCACAGGCCGTGTTCCGGATCGTGAAGCCTCGTGACCGGCGCCAAGACCGGGGGCGCACGCTGGCATTCCACACTCCGGACGCCGGCTTCAAACGTGGTTGACCAACGGGATGTCTCCGTCCAAGGCCCCCTTGGTGACCGGCCGCTGGAGTGCTCCGGCCTCGACATCAGACGGCCTTCGGACCGAGTTCGTCGTCCCGTTATTGTAATTCCGGCGGGAAACGATTATAATTCCGAATCGGAACCCAACCCGCGCCCCCTCCGATCACTGATTCCGGCTATGGCCGCCAACAGAAGCCAGTTGTGGGTCCGTGGCCACAGCACGACCGGCGCCATCGAGATGTGGGCGCTGGGCTCAGGTGTGGTGGATTGTCCCGCGCGGGAGCTTATTCAGCTGCCAGTCATCGAGCGCCACCGTTCCCTGCCCAAAGGAGACTGCGCGCGCGCGGAGGGGAGGGGAGCTTGACGAGAAGAGCGATGCGCTGAGGATTGAATCGCGCGGTACGATTACATATCCTTCAGACGGCTGCATCTGCAGATATGTAAGCATGCGGCTCGTCTTTGTGTGAATGCAGGCACGGTCGTCGGGTCGCTCTGACGTATCCGAGCCGCGCGGGAGAGAGCACGGGAGGCATTCTTCGCGGCCCAAGTTCACACCGCCCGAAGGCTGGCGGCCGCGGGCATCATTCGATGATCGTGAGGGTCAGGTCGCCCAAGCAACGAGCTCCCAGTGGGTGGGTTCATTAGGGTGCTTATTGCAGCGGGACATCCAGAACAGTGGTGCAGCAGCCGCTGCGCATGGCCAAGGTAGTGTAGGGCCTGCCATCAGTATTGGCGCTTGAATCTGGCGGGAGGTTGGAGGCGTGGAAGCTGATTGATGGATGACTGAAGGTGTGGTGGTACCCTCACCGCCCAGCGAGGGGTGTTGGGGGTCGCGGGGCACCCTTCTAGAATTTTCGTGGGTGCGCACTACACTGTCGTTTCGCGATCCCGCGCGGTCACCCAGCCGGGCCATTCTTTCTGTTCGTCGCTTAACCATCCGCTTTTGCTTTTGAGCCGGGTTTGAACAGAGAACTCAAGAATGAATCGGTAGAGTTTCTGTACCGAAACTCGGCCGATGGCGAGTAAGGTGAGCTGAAGAATACAGATGCTACCTCTGAGGAAACGAGCAGGTACCCCGCCAAAAGAATGATGTCAGCCGCGGTCTGCCCGCTTTGTCATCGCCGCCTTGCCCAAGCAAGCCAAGCGGCAGGAACCGACAGGGATCGTCTTCTTCAGCGCCGCTGCTGCAGTCGAAAAAAGATCCGCCGCCAGAGGAGACACTCTCTGACGGGGCAGGAGCACGTTATCGATTGTGGTTTGCGTGCTTTGCGTGCTTGCTCTGCCATTGGTAATCGAATCCCTGATTACCACACCATTTGCTCAGCGGCCAGCCTCCAGGCCCAGGCACGCTTCCCGGTACCGCGCGCCCGAGCGCAATGCAAAGCCGCCAGTCATGGGCGACAGTCCCGCGATGGGGGTCCCAGTTCCGTCTAAGGTTCCCCGTCTGATGATCCGGACGCCTGAAGGCCCGGCTGGAGAATGGAGCCAAGTTTGCCTAGGTAGGATCCAATGCGTTAGAACCCCGCCATCTTGGAGCTCTCATGCTGGTTGCTGCGCTGTCGATGTGGGGGGTTTCCAATGGTTTCTGAGACGCTCCGGAAAACAGGTGGCAGCAGCAGCTCAGGTCGCAGTATATAACCAAGCAGGCCTTCCTCTCTTCTCAAGAATAGGAAAGAACCATGATCTCCATCAGCCGAACAGCATTCCAAGCAACTCGCAGACTCGCTCGTCCACTCTTCACCACCACAACCACAACCCCAAGACCCTTTTCCACCACCCGAACCACCTTCAAAATGTCCGGCAACGCCAACGCCTTCCTCGACGCCGTCAAGGCCCGCCGCACCTACTACCCCCTGTCCAAGGACCTGCCCATCTCCAAGGAGCGCATCGACGAGATCGTCAAGACGGCCCTCGCCAACGTGCCCTCCTCCTTCAACTCCCAGTCCAACCGCGTCGTCGTCCTCCACGGCGCCGAGCACGAGAAGTTCTGGGACATCGCCACCGGCGTGCTCAAGGCCATCGTCCCCGCCGACCAGTGGGAGGGCACCGCGGGCAAGATGGCCATGTTCAAGGGCGCCGCCGGCTCCGTCCTCTTCTTCGAGGACCAGGACGTCGTCAACGGCATGCAGGAGAAGTTCCAGCTCTACGCCGACCGCTTCCCCGGCTGGGCCACCCAGTCCGACGCCATGCTCCAGTTCGTCCTCTGGACCGCCCTCGAGGCCGAGGGCCTCGGCGCCAACCTCCAGCACTACAACCCCCTCGTCGACCAGCAGGTCGCCGCCGAGTGGAAGGTCCCCGCCAGCTGGAAGCTCAACGCCCAGCTCGTCTTTGGCGGCAAGACCGGCGACGCCGGCCCCAAGGACTTCAAGCCCATTGAGGAGATCTTCAAGACCTTCAGCTCTTAGATGTGCATAGACAGACGGTGCAAAAGATACAGCAGCATTCGGCGGAGTTACACAAGCGGCCGCTTGGTTTATAGATTAGCGCGATTAATGAATTTACGCATTGGATGATTACACTTGCATCTGCGATTTTGCGCGACCAATTGAAACCGTGTGGCTGAATTAAGCATCTGACAACCCCCGGGATCCAATTCCTTCGCGACGCCACACATTCCTTTAGATCTGTATCAATTGTGTTGTATCATTTGACATGTCGTTATATATGTTTACATCCGCCTTTTGGACATTTATTCTTCGTCAATGTATCCCAACGCCTGGCCCATCTTGACCGTGTGGCCCTTTTCGACGGCCCATCTCCAGCCGCTGTTCTTGCCCTCTGCCGTCTTGCCCTCCGTGGGCGCCTCAAACACCAGCACAATCGTGCTGCCGAGCTGGAAGCCGCCCATCTCCTCTCCTCTGCGCAGCGCGTGACCGCCGAGGACCCTGCTCGCGGACGCGTAGGTGGCCTCGGCGAAACCGAGGTACGGCTCGCCGCGCTTGGCGGCCTCCTCGGCGGCGCGGTCGGCGGCCGTGTCGGTGGTCAGGCTGTTGGTGCGCAGCTCGCGGTCGAAGTTGACCTTGATGGAGCCGACGTTGGTGGCGCCGACGGGGACGTAGCTGAAGAAGCCGTAGCGCCAGCGGCCGAGCAGGACGACGCGCTCGTTGAGGGTGAAGAGGCCGGGCAGGGTGCGCTGGAGGTAGGGGGAGACGCTGTAGAGCTCGCCGGCGAAGTGGCGGCGGCGCTCGACGACCCAGTTCGTCGGGGAGTGGAAGCGGTGGTAGTCCCCGGGGGCGAGGTAGATGACGGCGTAGTAGAGGGAGGTCTTGTTCTCGGGGGACAGCAGCTGGTACCAAGGCTTCTCGCCGAGGGCGAGGTCGGCGCGGACCTCGGAGACGGCAGACGGCGAGGGGGGCTCGGCGGCCTCGTCCTTGAGGGAGCCGACCCGCTGGGACATTGCGGCGCCGGACAGCAGGCTGGGCACGGTGTAGGAGATGCCGTTCACTCGGGCAAACTCCTCGTCCGTCTTGACCAGGTCCTCCTCCTCCGACACGTTCTGCTCGGCCTCCTGGGGCGTGGTCCATCCGCTGGCAACGCTGGAGCTGGGGGTGTTCTTTCCGAGGAGCGCGTCGACGCTGTACGTCATGCCCTTGACCTGCTCAATGTCGCCGCCCTGAATCTGGCCAAACTGCAGGACCTTGCCGTCGGACGGGGAGAGCAGGGCGTGGGGGTTCGGGTCGAGGGGACGGGCGCCGGGCTTCAGGGTGCGGTAGAAGAAGGAGGCGAGGTTCGGGTACACGTGGAGGTCGGGCTCGGCGACTTCGTTCAGGCTGTCGAAGGGTTAGCAGCGTCCTCTCACGGCGGCAATCTCGACTCACTTGACACCGAAAACCCAAGAGTAGAGCTTGAAACCGGGGACGCGGAGGTAGTAGGGGATCGTCAGCTCGTTGAAGCGGCCCCAGAGCCTCGAGATGGCCTTGAGGGGCAGCGTCGACATGACCTGGACCTGCCATGGGCCGTCTGGCCTGATCTTTGCGCGCTTCTTGGGTGGCGCATCCTGGACCTCGCTCCTCTCCTGGCTCTCTCGGTCGCGCGACGAAACCTTGTAGAACTGGACGAGACCCAGGAAGCCGATGCCGACCCCCACGGGGATCTGGTACCACTGCACTTTGGAGTTTTTGAGGGCGAACCGCAGGCGGTCGGAGAAGCGCGGGCGGTGGTGGTGTTGGGAGAAGAAACGGGTCGAGGAGAAGGGCCCGTAGAGGAGGTTGGCCCGCAGCTGGCTCGGTCGCGCGTACAGCGTGGCCATCGTGTGTTGGGAAGCCTCAACCAGGTCGAGGGGGTTCGAACCGCGAGCCTCTGCCGGGTTTGCGGGACGATAAATCGCTGGGGCGGGCGGCGAGGCTTCTGCTGAGATCTTGCCGGTAAAGCTTTAGCTGTGGCATGACGCAGCGCGAACCATGTGAAGGCGCTAGTCTGTTTTTGGAAGTGTGCATAAAATGAACTTCAACATCATGAAATTATTCGACATATCCCTGTGGTAAAAAAATAAAAAATAAAAAATAAAAAAAAATTGTAGTGCGAAATGGCTCAATTGAAGATTGTGTGTTAATTAATGGATTCAATTGAGTTTTCGTCCTTTCCCACGGGTAAATGTTCACGAACCTATGACTTGAGCATGAACGTGGCTACGAGTCCCCAAGACCTCAGCTCGTAAGACAGTGTAAAACATGAAGAATTATTTGTCAAGGGACTCGAGAAAAAGAAATATCAAGAAAACTAGCGAATTTCACTTGGCAATGGCATTTGTGAGGCTGTCTTGTTGCCAGCTGAAAAGTCCATCACTTAGCTGCGTGCAAGGGTCCCTCTTCCTGCGTCTTCCTGGTCTGGCTCCTTTCTGAGCGTTCGTGCTGCGCCATCAATCTATCTAGATGGCACAAATTTCTTCTGCCCCTTTTGCTGCCACTCGCATCGTAAAGCTGTCTAAGATCCCGTTCGGATGAGAGCGAAGACTTGATTGATCAGATCTGGGGTACCTTTTCGATAAATTCATTGGTGTGTAAACCAACTGACAACTTAAGGACCTCTCAACATCCGCATTCGCACTCACCAATCAACCTTCACACTTCACCCGCTCTTACAATGGCTTGCGAGGCTCTTTCCCTGGCGCTCTCGGAGCAGACCATCAGACAGCTCGATCACCATGAGAACATCAAGAAAATCCACTGCATCCAATTCGATCAGCGAGACACAACCGCGAGACCGTCGACATTACCCTTGGGGTCCCGTCACTCAAGCCTCGGAACGCTTGACTGCTTCCCCACAGAGCTCTTGCTTCTCTTCATGGAGCAACTCGACTTCCGATCACTCTCACGTCTGCTCCGCACCTCGAGGAAAGCCAAGGACACCGTCGAAGGCCTGCCGGCATTTGCAGAGATGATGCAGCACGCGCCGGACGTCTTGGTCGGTCTCGCAAAGACCAATCTCATCCGTCATCACCCGGCATCGTCCCTGCGATGTGTTCTGAGGTCGAAAAGATGCGCCTCATGCTTCCAGTTTGGCGATTTTCTGTATCTGCCTACCTGCGAGAGGGTCTGCGAGTCGTGCCTGATGCTGAATCGCTCGTTCCTGATGACGACGGAAAGCCTGGCGCGGAGGTGCTTCTCTCTCACTGATGAGCAATTGAGCGAAATTCCCGTCATGCATACTCTCCCGGGAGACTATGGATACTGGACGTCAAAAACCTGGTCAAAACCACTCCGGCTGGTCAGCGTGAAGCATCTCAAGCAACTGGCGCTTCGGATCCACGACTCCTCAGAGGAGAAGCTGGCTGAGCTGATGCCGATGCTCACGATGGATACCGACGAGGATGACTTCATCTGGGACGTGTATCACCTCAGGCTGGGACCGCCCGGCTGCGACCTGAATCTGCTTGGCAGGCTGCCACACAAGCTGCAGCATTCGATGCCGACGTTTTCCTACAGAGTCGAGGACGCTTTCGAGGGCATGGCGGCTATTCTGATGCCCTTCGTCTCCGGCTCTGGCGCTGACCATGGGCACTTTTGCAAAGGATGCGTGGAGCTGAGCAACGCATGTTTCAACACGATGCCGCCGGTGCCGGAGCACCTGATACCACCGGAGCTGCGAGGGAACCAGTACTTTCACATTGTCCTGGAAGCCGCAGCCTCCAGGCCATACGCGAAGACGGACTTTGCTGAGCACGTCAAGCACTGCTACGGCGTGCGTTGGCTCCTCAAAGAGTGGGAGCACGCGAGCGAGGGAGGGAAGTTGTCATGAATCATGTGGGTTCGAAATGAGGCCGTTGATGAGACGGGGCAGACAGAAAGATGAATTCAGGGTCAAGCAAAAATGAGGATGAAACCAAGGATCACAGTACACTTAGAATAGCTTCATCAAATGGACTTATGCTTCACAACAAACACCCCGACGTGAGTGACATGCAAACGATTGGGCCTCATGGTGAGATGCATCTCATCCGCGTTACATAATCCAACTGTCACCGTTCCCCGATTGGGGCAGGCACGCATGGATCGGGCTTTCCGGCGCCCAGGGACCGGGTACGTACCCCGTCCTAGTGAGGCCAGCGGGTCCTGTACCTGAGCTACCTCCTGCCGTCTGCAGTCGGAGGGCAACACATGTCCTAAATTTCCAGTACCAACGGCACGGTGACATGAGAATCGTGTCCTCGCGCGCAACCACACCGGACCTCTCCCGCCGACAATCACAGCGCTTCGACCGAGCTGCCGCGCTGCGCTTTGCGTGGCATGACCGATAGGACGTCAACATGGCGTCTGAAGCCTCGTCTTCGACCGCGCAGCCTGCGCCAGAGGCCGCTTCCGACCACCTGTCCGTAAACCTGCAGGTCCTGTCACCGTCGACCGCCGCGAGCTCCGGCCGGCCCCTGGTGTTCCCAAGCCTCCCGGCCTCGACGACCGTCCGCCAGGTCAAGGAGAAGATCCGCCAGGCCCTGCCTCTGAAGCCGACCGACGCCCAGCAGCGATTGATCTATCGGGGACGGCCCCTGTCGCAGGACGGCGACACTCTGTTGAACGTCATCGGCGAGGAAGTCGTAAGCTGGCCCGCCCCTGCTGACGCTGTGCGCGATGCTGACCGAGTAGATTCGCAACACCGACCAGCAGACCATCCACCTGGTTCTCCGAGACGTCGCGGAGACGCACCGCTCGACGACACCTACACCGGCCCTGGCTCGCGGCTCAAGCCCGGCGCCGCCGATCGCCCAATTCCACGTCCCCGTGAACCCCGGCCACGCGCACCCGCATGGCAGTCAGCCAACGGCGGCAGCCTTCACCAGGCGCACCCCAATGCCCCCGACGTCGAACCCGCTGCCTTTCCCGACACCCTCACAGATACCCTCGAACCTGTCGCTGCAGCAGATCCAGCAGATGCAGGCGCAGCAGCACCAGAGCATGGCGGCGTGGATGAACGGGCTGCAGCGAGAGGCCATGAACAGAGCCATGGCCAACCAGCAGATGAACCAGCAAATCAACCACAACCAGTCCCTCCGGGCGTCTCTCGGTCTGCACGGCATCGGTGACCCCAACGCGCCGGCGAACCCTGCCGACCCTACGCGCGGCCGGGTCAGCCCGGCGAACCCAGACACGCACACCTACGTCAGGGAGGGCGTCATGCCGAACGGCCAGCCGTACCGCGTGACTGTCAACGAGACGCTTCTTGGCGGCACGCTCAACGTTCACGGGCAGCCCGGCACGACGCCGCTGTCAGCGTCAGAGGTCCAGAACATCTTGCGAGGCGCCGACGCCGGCCAGGCGACGCTTGCCATGACCAACGCCATGCAAAGGAGCGCTTCAGGAACGTCCCTCGCCAACGGCTCCGTCGGCGTCACCACCCCCTTCTGTCCCCCGGGCTCCAGGGCAAGCAGCAGACGGGCCACGCCCGACCCTACCGCGCGGTCCGTCAGCGGCGGCAGCGGACATTCTGTGCAGCGCCAAGCACCAAGCGGCCCCGAGGTCTACATTTTGAATTCTCCCCAGGGCCCGCGTGCCGTTCTTATCAACAACAATTTAGAGACATACTATACCCCTACAACTAGAATGCCGTACCAGCCGATTTCAACCTTCCATCAGACGGCGTCGGCCCTCGCCAGAATGAGAGGCCGGCCCCAACACGTTGCGTGGCCGACCTTCGCCACGCCTCAAGCGCAGCAGGACGAGCACCAGCCTGCTCAACCTGCCGAGCCCGTCCAGGCGCCGCCGCAGCCGGAGGTTCATCCCCAGGGACAGCCTCCCATTGCCGCCGTGCCGGCGCATCCCAACAACCCTGGCATCGCCCCGCTGATTGCGCAGGTGTGGCCGCACTTTTGGCTCATCGTTAGACTCGGTCTCTTTGTGTGGTGGTTTACGTCGCCCAACGCCAGCTGGTCGAGATGGTTCACGGTCGTCTTCATCGCCTTTAGCATCTTTGTCCTGAACACGGGGCTGCTCAACGGCTTCTTCGACCAGGCCGTGGGCCCGGTCAGACGTCATATGGAGAATCTGATCCCCCTGGCTGCGCCGAATCAGCCCAACGAGCCAGTGCGAGCCAGAGACGCCGTCATTGGCGCAGACGGCCGCCCCGACCCAGCACGCGCAGCCGCCAGACTGGTGGACCAGCGCAGACACGACAACGGCAACTGGCTTATGGATCAGGTGCGTCGGCTCGAAAGAGCGGGCCTGCTCTTCCTTGCCAGCATCGCTCCAGGCGTTGCAGAACGCCACATTGCCCACCTTGAAGCTGAGGCTCGCGCCGAGCGTCAGCGGAGGGAGGAGGCAGAGGCAGCCGCAGCAGCCGCCGCGGAGGCAGCAGCAAACGCCGAGAACACGGAAGCCCAAAATGAGGAGACGGCTGAGACACGGAATGAAACAGAGAACGGAACCAGCGAAGCACAACAAAATCATGGTGAGCAGCGACAGGAGGAACAACAGCAGCAGCAGCCGTTGGTGGCGCTGTGAGGATGAAGCTGCGAGGATGAAGCGAGTACCGTTGTAAAATACAGATTACCCAGTGGATGCCGCGAGCATTCCTTTCGCACGGAGTCGGGTGTAGAGCGTTGGCATCGGGAATCGACACAAGCATCTTTTTAGATCATCAACAAGTCTTCTTTGTTAGGCATCTGCTTCTTAGTGATGTATTATTCATTTAAAGACCTCCTGGATTTCCCGTAGCACTTCCCTGCCCGACCCGTGAACATCCGTCTGCGCGATTTCTCGTATCCGATGCGAAAACTCTGCTGCGGAGGTGGCGTTCTGTAGGGCTGCAGGCGTGGAGGAGGTTGTGCGGTGCCTGGTGGCACTTGCTCGACGGTGTTGGTTCACGCCACTTGTTTCATGGCATCTCGATGATTGTGCTTGGTTCATGGCACGGGGCTTACACAGAAGAGGAGTTGATGAATTCATTTTATTTCCGGCCAAGTAATGCCGTGATGGTGCTATCTCCATGATGTGCCATCGAACACCGCGTAAATCGACAAATACAAGTAAAAGGAGGCATGGCCAGTATGGCTGCCGGGTATCCTAAACTAATAGCCCAAAACAGTGCCCAAAGAAAACCGGTGCTGCAGTCTAGTAACTGCAGATGCCCTCGAAACGACCGCCTGCTCCTGTGTCTTAAATCCGGGCTCGAAGAAATCCATATCGTAACGTGTGTCCCGTCCCAGTAACCCTCTTTCTCCCCTGGTCAGCGATCTCGTCATCTTTTCCGCCGGCGGGAGCAACTACTCCATTGACCGTGTACGCCGAAGACTTGGTCTTTCCTCTTCACTGACGTCTGACCAGCAACCACGACTTGGTGGTCTTTCGTATTGGCTGTCGTCGTCACTGTCGTCTTGGTCTTCTTCAGCGGATTGAGCAGCTTCACTGTCGCTGGCGTCATCCTGGGCTGCCTGGCTGCTATCGCCAACAGCGCGGTCATCGGCGGCCTTTGGCTGGCGGGTGCCGTAGGCAATGACGCTGTGCCTATGGGGACAGCTCTTCCCGAAGCCCGGGCATTTGTCCAGGAGCGGGCATTGTTGGCTCCAGCGCTCGGGTTGAGAGACGGTGCTGGAGGCCGCGGGCTGGGGAGAGGTGGCCTGGGTAGAAGTGACCTGAGGAGAGCTGGCCTGGGTATAGCTGGCCTGGGTATAGCTGACCGGGGGTGAGAAGCCTAGCGGCACAATCGTCGGGGTGTATGTTGTTCCCCTCCACGTAAAGGAGCCCAGGGGGAGACGATGTTCATTTGGCTTTCTGTAAGGGTGGTGGAAGTCACACTCTTCCACGCCGTACCCACACCTGCTCATATCGTCATCGTTGTTGTACCAGTGTCTGCAGATGTCTTTCTCAGAAGGTGCTGGCGAGCGCCGAATGTGTCTGTGGGGGAAGTCACAGTTATCCGGCCTCTCGCAGCAGTAATTGGTGTAGTGCCGACATGTTGGCCTCTGGTTTACTGCGTGGAGGAGACCCTCCGTGATGATTTGCGGGACGGGAGGTGGCCGGCTGGGACGAAGAACCCACTGTTGGCAGGGAAGACACATTGATTGACCGTGGGCGAGGCATTTTACAGGCACCTGTTGCCAAATGCAGCCCGGCGGTGACCAGCTCTGCTGTGTCCAAGAGCCCGGCTGTGGATAGGGGACCTGTTGTGCCCAAGGGCCCGGCTGTGGCCAAGAGCCCGGCTGCTGTGTCCATGTGCCCTGCTGTGTGTTCATCCTGGCTGTCTGCTGCGGACTGTATGTACGTGTCAGACAAGAACGCGTATGGCCAGGTGAGGAAGAGGACGTTTCCTATCGAGCTGGTTATAAAAGTGACAGTAGTTGGTAGAAAGAAAGAAGGAAATAGGAAGCTTGCCTTTGAGACTGGTGACTCTGGAAAGAAGACACTCTCAAGACGCAGCGGACTTGGCAGAGGCTGAGTGGAAGAAAAATGAAATAGAAAGCTTACCTTTAATGTGAAAAACTCGCAAAGAAGGAAGAAAGCAAAAGCCGAAACGAAGCAGACTTGGTCAGTTATGACTGGCTGGTCGACTGGACTGTTACCTTCAAGCCTGTCGAGTTGGGTAAAGGGGGAAAAATTCTGCCAGGACGCAGCGAGCTGGATATATACTTGCCGGAAACAATGACTATGAGCGAGGCATTGTTTGTGTGCGTAGAACGGATGGATTTCTGGCAGTCTGCGGGAGAGGACACCATGGCTTGCTTGGTTAGTATGGGGGTAGAAAGAATGAAGGTCAGAATGAAGGTCTCGTTCTAGTGAACAATGTATCTGACTGGAGTACGTCACGACAATTTGAGTTCAGAAATACAACGGCACTCAATGATTTCTATCTACCGGTCTCCACAAGATGGGTGGCGCCCAGTCACCGAAAACACAGATCTGGTTTGCTCGCGGGGGTGATTCAACCTGAGTGAGCAACCCAGGTGAGCAACTCTAACAAACGGGCAATGCAAGCAAAAAACCCTTCTGGACTTGGGCGGCGTCGGTACAAAGGCTGAAGTGGTGATTACGGGGTTGGAGTGAAGTCAAGCCCTGCTTCGCTCATCTGTCAGATGTTTTTTTTTGGCCGCCACAACAGTTCGCATGCCGTACATATACACCTTGCTGCTGTATCTCCACTCCCCTGTGTGGAAAAGCCTGTGTGGAAAAAAAAAGAGTGTCACACGCAGTCGTCGCCGTCGGGTGGAGTTGCAAATTCACCGTGCACAAAAAGAGACCGGCGTCGTGATCCGGAGGGGGGACCGGCTCCGATGTGGAGACCCATCCAGATGCCGGCCGGCGATCTCCCGTAAAGTGGGAAACTGCAGGGGTGCCTTATGGGCGGGGTTCTTCACGCGCAACGCAACGAAAAAGAGTGTAGCATCACAGATGGGCGCCCGCCCGCCCGCCCGCTCGCCTTTCCGATTAGCGACAGTGCGCCGTCGCCGTTCGCGGGCGCCGTCGAGGGGGGAGGGGGCGGTTTGACAACTTGACAGGAGGGAAAAGCCCGGGCGGGATCCATGGTGGTGAAGCACTGACGGGGGACCTATTTTGGCGACGGCGCCGCATCTTGACCATTTGCATCCTAGATGATGGCTTCGACGTTGGCCGGACCCGACAACGACCACGGACGTTGGAATGGGGGTGCCGTGGACCGATAGAGCAGCAGCTTGGACGATTCCGGGCCGGACGGGGATGCGGGCGAGGATTGCAGAATGCCTTGAGTTGCTGAAGCCGTTGCATAACGTTCCTGAAAGGAAAGGCATGGAAGGCATGACAATTGCAATAGGGGGCGGCTCTGACTGGACGATGAGACCGGCCGGCCAGGCACGCGGCGTGTCTCTCACGGAAACAAAGGCGACGGGGCATTATTGGACAGATGGGACAACCGACGTTCAAGACACTGGAAAAGAAAAAAGGGGGGGTTGCGGCTGAGCACGGGCGGCTTCGAGACGACGAGGGAACTCTTTGGGAACAAAGACGGCCAGAGCATGAAACCCAATGCGAAGAGTACCTTGCCCTCTGTCCGATGAAACTAGTGGGCTGCGCCGGGGCTGCCAGCCACTCCTGACAAGCACACAGCAACTCGGTCGTCCCTTTTGCTCTTGGCCCTACCACTTCCCAAGTAAGGTAAGGTTCCTACCTACCTAGGCAACCTGGGCTAAGGCTTGACCGTCCGGGCGGTGGTTATGCGTTCGCCGCGTGGGTGCCTGGGAGGGCTTGTCTTGTTCGCTGATTGCTAGCGGCGATGCCATGGCTGAAAAAGGGGCTGTCGAAGGCTTCGGATCGACGGAGGCGGCATGGCTTGTGGACGATGGTTGGAGTCGAACAATGAAGACAGACAGACAGATGGCACCCTGCGACAAGAGGAGTGGTGGCGGAGGGGTAACTTGTAGTGTAAGAGGGTCGAGGATCGATGGGCACGCGACGACAGGAATGGGAAAAAACGACGCTGCCCGGGGTGTTGACACTCGGCACCGGGAGTGACACACTGACTGTTGGCTGATTCCGTCACTTTTTCTGGCGGTGCGGGTACGCAGCACAGTAGCATGTAGCATGGCAACATGGCCCCGTCCGTCTCCGGTGCTTCCAGCGACCCAGCGACCCATCGACCCAGAAGGATGCGCAGATTCCGGAGGCCATGGCATTGCTGCAGGTCAACGGGTCGAGGTGAGTCGGGGTCGGGGGTCGGGCTCTCTCTTCGGTGGATGGTCCAATGTGCTGTGCAGCAGCTCCAACCTATGCAAAGGTGAGGTGAGTTGTCAGAGTCCGTTCTTGTCTCTTGTGCTCAAGGTACTTCCCGTCCGCGGTGGCATTACGTGCATGGCCATGTACCTGGCCCAGGTCTGCCCCAGGTCGCGAGGGGGAAGGGGAGCCTACCGCGTGCTGCGCGGGCCTGGAAAGCTGGAGCTGGGACCCGTCAGTCAGCGTCATCTTTGGCCTGTACTATGGTAAGGTACTTTGCAGGAACTGGGCACCGCAGCGGACGATGGGCGACGACTGGGCGCGGCGTCTCCGCAGTACGGGAATGGCCCCCGCCACCCGTTAGAATGCGACACCGAATGCAGACGCGATCCTCTAACAGTTTGCTGCCCATGACCATGTACCTTGCCGTGCCTTGCTGTGTACAGAGAACTGCGCCGTACATCTCCAGGGAAATCCTGTACCAGCGCTGTCGCCGTCGCCGCCGTCGCTCTTGGAACTGACGACGACTTTCTCTCAACGTCCCTCTCCATCTTTTGTCCTTTTTTTCTCCGAGCATCGCGCAACTTGCAACCCATCAGTCGCTTCTCTGTTGTGCCGCCGTGCGCTGAGCGTGTGTCGCCCCTTGCTTGGATCTTGATTGCTTTTTTCATCCTGTCATCATCTTTCTTCCCCTCCCTTCCTCCACCTCGCAGTCCAACACCACACACCACACACCATCCACCACTCACGCACACACGCACGCCGACGCATTAGCTGCTGCTGCGCTGCATCAACGGCCGACCTTGGTCCACGGCCCTCACGACGTTATTTTCTTCTGTCCGCCTTCCCCTCTCCCTCGATTCATCCCATCGACAGACTACTGTTCTGTCTGCACGCCGTCCATCCTGCATAGGCATAGCATATCGATACCCGCCCTGTCCACCTCTTATTAGTCCTTCCTCCGCCTCGCCTCGCGCCGCCTTATCTAACCTTACGGATACCTTGCCTTGCCGTACCTTGCCGTACCTTGCCTGCAACTCACCTTGCGGATACGGGACCAGACCAGGCCACTGCGCCGCACAGCGCCCAGAGTCCGATCTCAGCTGAGGACCCGCCACAAACAAGACGGGAGGCACCCAAACTCCAAAGAGCACCTGGTCACCCCCAGGTCCCATCAACCTGCGACTTGGGACAGTCGGAGCCTGTGTACCACCACCACTACCTGCCACCTACCTATCCGTACCTTAGACCTACCACCACCGCCAGCCATCTGCACTGCATTGCACTGCACTGCACTGCTCTGCTGCACGCACCGCTCTCAAGGTGCCCTGCTGTTAGCGGCACGCAACCGCCCAACAACGACCTCCACCACCACCACCACCGCCGCGGCGACATCGACGACCAGCTCGTCTGACCCAACCTACCTCACCTAGCCACTTCGATCCCGATTCAATCCGCATCTCTCCCTCTCCTTCGCCTTCGCTTTCAACCCTTGCGTCCGTCGACGTCGACTTTCCTTCCCTTCTCACGCCACCTGTTTGTTATCGCGCCTTCTCTTCCTCTTCGCACCCGCCAGCCGAGTCCATCCCCCCGAATGCTGCTTTCGCGGCGGTGACGCCAGCCGTCCCTCCTCTCGATCGACCGATTCCAATCCCTCACCCGACCAACCGACCGACCGGATTGACTCGACGACCGCCGCCCGCCTGCCCGTCATGGCTCCGACAACACCGTCGTCGGCCCTTAATGGCGTCGTCATCGGGCTGCTGTCCTCCTTTGGCTCCGCCGTCCTTATCGCCGTCATCTTCCTCGTCATCTACTTTTTCAGATACACAGCCAGCGGTCGCATCTTTCTCGATCGCATCGGACGCCCCGGCGAGTACGACGATGAGCAGGCCTTTGCCAGGGAAGAGGCCGAGGCCCTCGAGTCCATGGACGACATGCAGCGGACCGAGTATTTGAGAGCAAAGGGTAACTACCCAACACCTGCCGCGCCATCCGCAGACAGACCACTGACCAGCCCGCAGCATTCATTAACGCGAACCCGCCCGACTCCGTCCAGACAGACATTTCGCTGTCTCAGTACCTCGCCATCCAAGAAAAGGGCGTCTCCGCCTGGGAGTTTGAGCCCGAGCTCGAAATCGCCAATTGCTTCGTCGAGGCCCGCACCGAGATTGAGTTCTTCGACTCCGAATGCACCGTCATGAGCAACCTGCCCGTCCCGAAGCAGAACGAAGTCTACTACTGGGAGGCCAAGATTTACGACAAGCCCGAAAACACATTGGTCAGCATCGGCATGGCCACCAAGCCGTACCCGTTGTTCAGATTACCCGGTACGCCTGACCCGTCCCTGCTCCTCCGCCTCTCCCGCACGCACTAACTGTCTAGGCTTCCACAAACACTCCGCCGCATATCTGTCGACGGGCCAGCGCCGTTGCAACCAGCCCTTCAACGCGACGCCCTACGCACCGCAGTACGTCCAGGGCGACGTCATTGGCGTCGGCTACCGCCCGCGGACGGGCACCATTTTCTTCACCCGCAACGGTAAGAAACTGGAGGACGTCGTTCACGGCGTAAAGTCGCAAAACTTCTTCCCCGCCGTCGGCGCCAACGGCCCCTGCATCATCCACGTAAACTTTGGCCAGGCCGGCTTCGTCTTCATCGAGGCCAACGTCAAGAAGTGGGGCCTCGCCCCCATGACCGGCAGCCTCGCGCCGCCTCCGCCGTACGGCTCCGAGCAGGGCGACATCCTGCTCGAGGCCGGGCGCAAGGACGGCTACACGGGCAGCATTACGCAGCAGCGGGGGCACACGCAGTCGCAGTCGTACTCGCAGAGTGGACTGGGTCCTCAGCATGGACGCACAAGGAGCGGAAACTTCAGAGTACTACCACCGAGGAGCCCCGGTCCCGTGAGAAGCCCGACTGACATCTCCCTGACGCACTTCGTGCCCAACGATGAGGGCGGCGAGCCGAGCGGCAGCAACCCCGGGCACGAAGGGGAAAGCGTCGTAGGGCTTGGGCTTCAAGACGCCCTGAATCCTCCCCCCGAGTACACGAGTCCTGATTCCTCGGAGGCCGGAAGCCGCCGGAACAGCACGGACAGCGAGAACACGCCCCTCATCCGCGTGCTCAACCGGAGCCGTGGCGCGACGGTAGCGGCGGCGGCGGGCCCTTCGCACCCCCCGATACCCAGCTACACCGACGCGGTGCGCGCCGGCGCCGGGCGGGAGGGGAACAGCACTCCACGGCCCAGCCGGCACGGCAACCGGTCGAGGTCGCAGAGCGCGCAATGAAATTTTTTAGTCTGCTGGGCAGGACGATGTGATACCAAAAACACCCCCCGAAGCATTACGAGCCCAGGCGGCAACCGAACCTGCGGCCGTTGCCGGGGCACGGAGTTTGTAAGCGGTTCCAGGCCGTGATAATGTGTGGTTCGGGACACTGCCGAGCCTGGCGATCTTGGAGTTTGGCATTTTGGGAATAGAATGGGACGCTGCGTGTGGCCTTTTTTCTTCTTCTTTTTTACTGCGCGCGTTGAAAGGGAAATACTGGGAAAGGGAGGGGAGGGACTTTTTAAGGAGGTTGGTCCGGCCGCGAGCGTCATGATACCTTTGGACCTAACCCGCATCGAATTGACGCATCTACTCTCTTTTGTTCAGACTGGTGCGTTTGCTCCCACCTTCTGTTCCGCTCCGATTGTATGAAAGAACCAAAAAGTAGGCGTCGAAAGTCTGCAGCCAAGGCGTGTGGACTATGTACACAGATATCTGCATCAATATACCAGTACGGTCTGTCATTACGTGGTGTGTATCGCTGGGGCTTGGTGAGGTTGGGTTGCACGACAACTTATTGGTGTTGAAGAACAGCGGGGGGTTCGAGGGGAAGCTACGGTACGCAGACGAGTAAGCTTACATGCCCACCCTCCCGACTTGACTCACGAGACCGGTCTTCAACCAACGATGACGTAGCGAGTGCGCATGCAACTTGGGGCCTAGGGAGGGTGAGTCGAAATCAAGTGAATTCTGGCCATCAATGGAGGAATGCGGTTGTTCAGACATGAAACGAAGTTGAGTACAGACGTCAGCATGAGCGGATCAACATGTGGTCTAGAGTAAGGTGATGAGAGAACCTGGTTTGGTCGTTTTGCTTGGTTTTTATGCGTTTACTCCGAGGACCTAGGAGCTGGCCATGGCAGTGGGTGGGACGAGTTGCAAAGTTATCCGACCGCAAACTGGACTTCGCGGAGGTTCAGGCCAGATTCAATAATTCTTGAGTGAAACCAATGTTGTTGACGGGCAGTTGAGTTTGACTTTTACAGGAGTGTAATTGTCTCTTTTGAACGTCAAGGAAGCCTGGATATCATACTGGTGAATGAAACATAACAATGCCAAAGGCAGCAGTGTCCTCCTTCGGTTCCTTGTGAATTCCCTTACTAGATGAGCTATGAAATTTCCACAACGTCCCCTTCTCAGTAGAACACAGTCAGTCGGTTATATGAGGGTATGTTGAGAAAGTTTCGTAGCTCATCTAAGAAAAGGTTACATGGCAGGGTTAACGCAATAAGCTGTCAGGCTGCGTGGACATGCGTGTATATATAATGAGCCTCTTATACTCCCTTTCTGTCGTTATTTTCGTAAATGAACTTCATCACATAGAGCCTTATCAATTCATCAGCCCATGTCCATGAAATGCGGTGGATCTATCAATTGAGTGAGTTTGTGCACTCCACATCTGAAGCGACAACGAGAACGAAAACGACAACTCGGGGGACTTCGGGTTCCCTGAAAGCCACGACTCGACAACCGTTCAAAGGGGATGAGATGCATTTGCTTTGCGATCTGGGGACAGCCAAAGATCATCTATGTGCTCAGTTGATGGCACATGTATTATCATGTATGCCCTTGAATACGTTTCCCGCTATTGTGAAAGCCTGGGTGGACTCGAAACTTGCTCATCATACCCGTCATGTATCCTTCTCATCCCTTGGTAACACGATCAGCTACGGGCGGTGGTTGTATGCCAGCCGCCCGGTGTCGTGAGGCTATCGGCGGACAACCTAGTGTATGTGGCTTTTGGAACCCTCTGGTCCTGCCTGGCAGACAACCAGCTAGGCGTAACCTCTCTGAGCATGATGGTGGACCTATTAGCTTGGTTGAGTTTCATCAGGCCACCGTGCGGATGAGTGCCGAGGCATTACCCGCGCGGCAATCTCTTGTCGAGATATCAAGCTGTTGCGGGCTTGTTGGGCTGCGCCTCTGAATGTCATCGAGATGTTCGCATTGGCGCAAGGCAACCTGTGAACCTCTATGAGCGCTGCCATCAGAATGCTGCCATGGCGCACCATATCATCCAAGCGGGAACGAACTCAAAGTTGCCTCGTGGGTTGCTCAAGCCAAACTCAACGTGGGAGACGCCCCGAAGTAACGTCTGCCGGAAGGTTCAGTTCTCTCGGTCAACTGCTCTTGTAGACGCCTCGAGCCGCCCTGCATTCGGTGTGGGCTGGCTTTCCCGGCGTACTTTATCAATCCTGAGGCCGGAAGTCGCTGGCATGCCAGTCATTTTGGGGGTTAGATGTGCCCCCATGCCTCTGTGTCCCTGGTCTGTCGTTCTTTTGAAAATCAAAAACGAGGTATCGGATAACGCACCGTGACTTGTTCCAGCGAGACATGACCTGCCAGCGCCGTAAGCAGCCCTCATGCGTATGCAACGCCTGTTGCTATTGTATCGGGTAGGGGAGACCTCCATCCATACCTCAGGGCCAATATTGGCCGCCTCCCGTCTGCTACCGCAATATTTGCCGCTGTGCCATGCTTCATAGCCTCCTACCATGGATGATGAGATATCAATATTGAACTGAGTCAATCGGCATCTTAAAGCGACGACACTTCGCGAACTTCCATATGATAATGAAAGAATAGCGGCCCTGGAGCCGAAACGTTGGGATATGGACTTCTTGATCAATATCGTGCATAGAAGCAAATACATTGTCAGCAGTTTATCCATAATCACGTACGAAGAAGACCAAGGTTCGTTGGTTTCTGCGGTCAGTCTAGTTGTTGAACCTTGGTCATGATCCTCGGAGATGACGGTAAGGCAGCGATCCAGCCAGGGCACATCGAGATTCCTGCCTGAAGCCTCCTTATTGTGCTCCTCGCCCAGTGTGTCTTTAGAGAAGCCAGCCGGTCAAAGCCAGGCCACGCCGCTACTGTCCATGTTCGAAGACTCTGTTGCCTAAACACATGCATGGTGCCTCAGATCCAGAGCCGGTCAACTGGACGCAAGTTTTGGGTAAGTGGACTGCGTGTTGCGTTGATCTGGCTTGCTCCATCGGCTGCAGTCAATGATACTGCCCGCTGCGGTGCTTTAAGCTACATTTGAACCGAGTTTGAAGTGCAAAGAGCTCGAAGTAGCTTCGGTGAGCTCGCAGGCTGTATTTCTTGCTAGTCCTGCATATGTCTGTGAAATATGTCTGCAGCACGCGTCCCCTAACAGTTGCGAAAGTGCGTATGCAACGACGACTCAGAGTTTCATCCAGCCTTGCTAAGATTGAGACTAAGTAAACCTCTTCAAAAGATTCGACAAGTTGTTGACAGTACTTGAGGAAATTGTAGACGGTACTTGTCAGAAGAGTCGAGCTATGCCTGGTTGGTTCCCTGAGTCTTTGGGCGCTTTGAGTTTCAGCGCAACAAGTCTTTTCCATCTGCAAGTTGATTGACTATTGAAAGCAATTGACCTTAGTTGCTAGGAATAGCCAAAATATTTTCCTGCGAGTCGCTGTCCAGCGCCTATTTTTCTGATCGTGAGGTTGGCTTGAAATCGACAAGCCGCAATAACTAGTCGGCATTCATGCTGAACATGCTGCATGCAGTCCTTGGAAGTTGCACAGATAATCATAACCTGCACCTAAAGAAGCTCTCCCACAGGAAAGTTGAAACCTGAAGAAAAAAAAAACTTCGTTTACAACAGAAAGCGTAAATAACAACCGCTCAAGGCCTGGTGGATTTTAACCACTACAACTCCCCGAGGTGGGCTCGAACCACCAACCTCCAGATTAACAGTCTGACGCGCTAGCCAATTGTGCCATCGGGGATTTGAGCTGTTGTTGAAGGATGTGAAACTTTGCGTGCCTATCAACCGCACCCACCAAGCAGCGGGCCCACGACGGGGTACTCGGGGCCGAACAAGCACAACGTCCGACGAACAAGAGCAAGTTGAAACTTAGTTCCAGCCCAAGAACCTCAAGCCTCCAAACGGAACGCTGATCTCAATTTCACTTCTTTTGGCACTTTACTTTGACAGGCGGGCGGGCAGGCAAGACGCACGCTTCGCCTGCCGGAATGGCTTCTGACTGCCCACGACGCTGACTGTCATTACAGATCCTCCTCGCCTCATGTGGTTCTCGAAAGCGAGAGCGCTGACTGAAAACTGTATTTCCGCTGCGACGGAATTCCGCGGGAGCTAGGGCTGCCCCTCTCCCCCTTTTGCCGCTCTACAGTCATCAGCGTCAAACGAGTACTGCATTGCAAACAACGTCAGCCACGCCGGGCGGCGGCAATTTCACATAGACTTTTTTCTTCATCATTCTTTCTCTGCTCAATTATTTGCAATTACGCCAGCCCCTGGATCTCGGCGTTTGCGTCCGAAAAGAATGACGGACGGTCCATGTCTGACAATCCCAAATCCTGCTATCCCGCGCGATTCAGATTTCAGATTCAGCCCTCTCGCGATCCGGGGCACGAGCGCCAAGGGCTGGAAGCGCGTTCAATCCGATGTCGACGACGGGAGACCCCCGCGTCCATCCGCGTCTAGATCCATCCCGCCGGGTTCATGGCCCCTTTGCCGCCGCCCGCGTTTCCGCAGCAGGCCAGGAAGAATAACGGGATGCGCCGGGGCCGTGTGTCATCGTCGGCGAAGCCTTACAGCCTCCCCTCTGTCTCGATGGATGATGCCGGTGCTGTTTGCTGACCCAGACTCTCGGATGCGGTCGGTCAACTGACTCGGGGTCACCTCGAAGAAGAATGGGGTGTGTTGTTTATGCGCGCGTAGGCAACGACATCCCGCCCATCAGAGTAGAGCGTCTCAGGATACAAAGTTTACCACTTGTCCGATAGTTTGGCACAAACTGGCAAGACTTGTGGCGGTGTCAACAACATGGTTGGTGCGGTTGACAGAAGATGGCCTTAGTAATGCGCCACACCGCAACGCCGTTGGCAAGCCTCATCACCAGGCAGGTGTGTGTTGCCCGTCTTTGATATGACGGAGGGGGATCATGCCATCCCACCCACCCACACTTACTTTGGCAGTACAACACACACCCCCATTTTGGCGATGGAAATAGCACTGGATCTGAATCTTGAGTTGGCATGTCCCGGCATCGTCGACGGGGAAGCATAACGACCCTCTAACAGTGCGCTTCTCCTGAACAGGCGAGCCGCGAGAACGCGCGAGAGGTGTTCACGCCACTGCGGATTCTCACCGGGCTGTCCGTCACGCCCATCAAACACTAGCGAGAGTTCTGGAGACGGCACGACAGGCCCGCGGTGGCAAACGGTTGGTCCCTATCGGCGGAACTTTAACTGCATCAAGCTCTGGGCACGTCGAATCAGGGCATAGGGCTCGGTTTAGGCACCGGTCCGAGATGCTGGAAATTGTGTATCCCTCTGTGAATTACACCCGACGGGGTTCCGCTGCGGTGACAGCGTGACTTGCGTTGAGCAGGCCCAATGTCGGTATTCTCAGACGTCTGGCAGCGGCACGTCGCGAGCTGAGAGATCACGATCAATTTTGATGATCACCGAGGGACGGCTTCCACCACCAGTCTGGGCAGGCAGAGAGAAGATCCGTACTTTATCGGAGACGGGCCATGCATTTCAAGGATCGGGCTTTTGAACTCGTCTCACCATATGGCTTCACCCGTCTGCCGTCGCAATCATGATGAACGATGATCTCGCCAATCTTGGGCTCGGGGCATGCATAACTCGCAGCTGTGGATGCTAGCTCGCAGCAGCAGACACACACCGCACACACACGGCCGGCGAGCGGTGGACGAGGCGTGCTGAAGAGTTTGAGCGCTGAACGCTCTGCCTGCCTCTCAGCTCTCCTCCCAGTGTTGGACATCTGTGGCACTGCAGCGGCGGTACAACGTTGCTGATGATCTAGAGTCTTGGGTGCAAGAAGCCGCCGCGAGATCGGGCTAAGCGTTCCGGTCGGGACGCAGAGACCCAAAGGGGACAAGGCAGGGTAACAAAAAAAGGGGGGGTTCACTGGGCGCTGGTCTGTCGCAGGACGATTGGCGGATGGCGGATGCCGTGACAAGCTGCTGCTGCTCTCGAGGAGGTGCAGATGGGAATGTCGTCCGACAAAAACATCAGGAACTTTTTTTTGCGCGCGGCGAAGATCTTGGAACCGGAAGCAGGGGCCCCCCTTGAAGTCGGGCACGGAGCGACTTTACGCTGCTCGCAGAGCCAACAGAGAGCCCGCCTTAGCTGCCCAGCACGTGGAGGCAACAGGGTGACGGCGGGCAGGGCAACCCCCGACTAGTGCGTGTTGGGGAGAGGGAGTTGGCGTCCAGCAGCAGAAGGGCGAGGGTGGGAGGCTCGAGGCGAGAGACGGGTGTGTCGATGGCCGCGGGGTGCGCCTGTCCTGCGATAGCCCATGGAGCCGGTGGGTAACGGAAAAGCAGACGGCGTGAGGTTTAGTTTCGGCGAGTAGAGTGTCGATAATGAGGGATAATATGGCCCGGCAGGGTCGAGTCAGAGAGACACAGCGTCGATCCAAGCCGGATCATATCATAACAGACGTTGAGGTGTAAAATCAAGGCAAACTTAGGCGCCAAGCGGTGGGCGTGTTTCGTTGGCCGTTCCACGAGGGCAGCAGCTGGTGGCCATTAGCTCGCAGCACTTGTCATGTCGTGAACTGTGCAAGCCCTAGTCACGGGTCAGTATCGAAAGCTTCTGCGAATGGTCGTCGAGAAGGTGGCCGGCTTTCTTAGCCTCTGTCTCGCAGCGCACAGGATGCATGCAGGCAGCCGATGATGTTGGCTCCAGCGAGAGCGGTCGTCGAGGGAAGGGAGGGAGGGGGCTGGAGGAGGAGTTCGCATAGCTGCGCGAGGCCGAGGTTAACGACATGATAGTGCCCAGGGAATGGGGATAAGGACGAGGATGGGCGGTCGGGGGGTCGACGGCCCACGGAGACAAGTGGGCTGGAGACATCGGGGTGTCCATCAGCGGATCCAACGTCGAGGTCGCGGATTCAAACGGCGATGACCTCCGAGGCGTCGACAAAAGCTGTCACATGGGCCGGGGCTTGGCAACGGCGCCCGGGGGTTGGGAGCAGCAGATGGAGCTGGAGGAAGAGGCGAGATGGAGATGGATCATGAAAGAAGGGTAGTGGAGTGAGCGGCGTTGAGAGAGAGAACTGTGAGAGAGGAGGTTGACGGTGGATCTCGGATTCGGTCCCCACGACTACCGGAGATGTGTTGGTATCCGTAGCCTGGGCCTAGCATCGTGAGCCTTGTCTGGTTGATTACTTACCTAGTTACCTCCCTGGGTAGTAGGTATCCGTCCGGATGTGTTGTCGGCTTGGACGTTGTCAAGCACCAAGGCTTGCTCTAAAGAGCATGACATCGCTTCTCCCTTCCCAAGTGAGGTTGCAGTTGGCGTTGCTTGGTTTCCGGCACGTCAAAAAAGGGACTGGTCACTGGACAGAGGCTGGAAAGAGAAGGTTAAGCGCAGCTTCCCATCTGGCGCCAGACCGAGCCAGGTAACGGCTGTGAGGTAAAAAAGCAGCCAGCAGGTGGCAGGTGCGGCAGGTGCACTCGACTCTCACCTGTTCCTGCCCGGGGACCCATCACCGACCGGCCACTACTGGCTAGCCCGTCCCAATGAGGCAACCGGGGTGCTTCTAATAATAGCCCAAGACAGGCAGCCATGACCGGGGTGCACCTTCGGTAGAAGCCAATCAGGGGTCGGCAGCTTTCCGCTTATTGCCATGCACAAAGTATCCATACGCCTTTTTTTCGAAGGAAAAAGAAGGGAAGCTGGGGCTCGGCAAATCGGCTTTATCCTACCTACCTTAGCTACCGCTACCTGGACCTACCTGCCTTAGGTACAGAATAGGGAACAAAACAAAAGCCTTAGGTAAGGTGCCTGCTCCGTGCCTACTCAGGCAGGGAGGAACCTACCTACCTTACTACGCAGTATGTAACTTCCCACGCTGGGGACGGGCGGAACTAACCACCTTTGGGCCTGCGGCACCAGTCGAGGTGCAGTCTGCAGTGGTCACTGGTCACTGGTCGCTGCGCTGGTAGGAAGGACACAACCTTCTTGGTACGTTACCTTTCCATCTTGGAGTCCAACTTGGACGAATGAGGCCAAGACCCGGGCGACGGGCAGCCATCTTTTGTTCGTCTACCCTTACAGACAGACACTGACATCCAGCACGCAGCCCTTTCCCCCGCGGCTCATTAGCGTCCGGCCCACGACCTATGATTCCATCTCCAACCCGCATGTCAAAGAACCAAAGACCAGACGTCATGATGGGACGATGGGCCAAGCGAATCTTACCTAACACCAGCGCCAAACCACCGACCTCTGCCGTGCCTCGGCGTTGATTTTGGCTCCTCGGCTTCGCTTCGCTTCGCTTCTGCTGCTAGTCAGTGGTGTGGGCTTCACGTTTCTTGGGCCTGGTCTTGGGTCTTGGTCCTGGTCTTGGTCCTGGTCTTGGTGGTGGTGGCTGGTGACTGCTAACAAACAATGGCCCAGGTAACGGCGCAGAAGCATATCTGTCGAGGCGACAGGAGTGGCCGCCGCCGCCGGCACCATCGCCCTGGGCTTCATGTCGATACCTTATGCACAACATCTCGGACAACCTGGAAAGGTACCGAACAAATGCTGTACCGACTGGTACCAACGGCAGAAGGAAAAAAAAAGTGAATTCTTTCGACAGGTACTCGTGGAACAGGCCAACAACCAACCGCCGCCCATCACCGTCACCCGCACCGCAAACCGACCACTCAGGACGTTGATACGGCCCCCCGTCGCTGGTCTCCCTCTCCATTCCTTCGCTCCGCCAAGCGGTGGAACTCCGACGCCTCCCCTGCCGATTGTGCCCGGTGTGCCGTCAAAAGCGCGGTGGAGATGGACGGCCCTGCATTTCACAGTGTTTCCAGAAGCCCAGCGCCCCAGACGACGGGACAGCACGCCTGCCACCTGCCACCAATTTGCACCATAATTTGTCCATAACCCGCCGCTTGCGGTTGCGCTTGCGGGACCTAGCGAAATTCGCACAGCTCGCTTGCCAATTTCTTTTCCCATGAGGCCATTGATTGGTGCTTCATGCTGCCAGTCTCATGGGTCGTGGACCCGGCCGGCAGGGAGAGCGACGAGGTTAGCCCTCCAGTTCTCTCGGCCGATTGGACACTGACACGGTCACTGACACTTGACAAAGATCAAAAATCCCCAGGGCTATCAAAACATGCCTCCCCCTGCTTTGTCCAGCAGCGGATAAACTACCTCATCAGCAAAAGTGCGCGCAGAGTTGCATCTTCTCCGCACCGAGAATTATTCTCGACGCGGAGCAAACCTTGGAGACCCCTGGCAACGAGCACAGAGCAGCTCCTGGGCTCTCCCCCCAACCGTACGAGGCGGGAAAAAAATACCCAGCATCTCGAGGTCATGCGCCATACCAGGCAAATCATCTTGGCCCGCCTGCCGATTAGCAACGCTTGAGGCTTGCAACCTGCATGCTCATGCGTCCGTCTGTGACTCTGCTGCTGCATCTGTGGCTGATCACTCCATGTCCAATCTGCGTTATCGTCGACACTGCGGTAGCTCGATAATTTACTTTTCACCGCCTCCAGCCCGTCAGTTGTCTATCGACTCCCGCGCCATGTCATGTCGTCGGCAACCGACCTGCTGTGCTTCGCCTGGAGACAAGATGAACCCGAGACTCCGTTAGTTCGTGGCGAATGAAGTAACCCACAGACCTGAGGACGAGCCTCGCGTGCTCCGGTAGCCGCACCAGAGCGCCCACGGAATGATGGGCCAAACCACAAAAAGAGTGGGAAAATACCTGTGCGCGAGATGGTCGATGGCGACGGCCACGGTGACGGCAACAGAGACGGCGCCGCGCGCGTATGGATTGTCGGGCAGATCTCTCTCACCTGGGAACCCCATGCCCTCCTCACCGCGTTCGGCGGCGGCGGCTCCCTCGCACAACGTTCAACGTACATATGCGGGTCAATGATGCGCACAGGGTTTCCCTTTTGCCCAGTCGCCAGCGCAGCCAATGGCCGTCGCGCCTTCAGCATAGCTCGCAGCGATCAGCCCGCGCTGAGAAATTTCTACCAATTCGCCGTGACGGCCGAGGTGGAGACATGTCAGATCAGCTATCTGCAGGCCCGATTTCGATTTGAACCCGTCGCCCTTTAGTTGAGACTTTGACACGTTCTAAGCGTGGGCAGCTCTCTCGCGCCCAAATCAAAGCACCGGCTACCGTCGATCGGTCAAGACGGAGTGAGCGACGGCGTAGGCAGCAAGCGAGCCGTCTCGCATAACAGCCCAAATGGCAACCATGCTGGCCCATCAGTAAGATAGAGTATGGAACGTTGCGTTCCCTCAGCCACGGGCGACCGTCTGCGCCGCATGCTCTGTACCGAGAGCGAGAGAAACAAAAAAAAGTTTTGTGGCCCCAGCTTACCATATGCCGTTATCCAAAGTGAGATTGGACCCTGAGAGCCGTCGACGACTTGTCCCGGCGACCGAGGAGACGAGACAAAAGTCCGCGGTGTAATTGACCGAGTTTTCGCAGACAACAGGCAAAGAAGGTTATTTAAGAATAGAAACCCGCCTTGCCCTATCCGGCATGGCGGTGATGACCTCGCATGGATAATGGTTGAGGCACTCATCTCAGAGAGCCTCAGGCCGCATGCCGTCATTCGCCGGCCAATGGACTGAGACACACAGCGACTTCCATCGAGTCGTCGGGCGAGGAGGGAAAAAGTATCGTGACGCCGTGCTGCTCACAGCCCCGTTTGGGCCGACTGACGCAGACGGGCCGAGTGGTTGATGTCAGAATAATGCACACCTCAGCTCTGTACCGCCGACCTCTGCATGTTCATGCGACGACGACGATGCGTCCGTACTCGTTCCTGAGACGTGCGGTATTCGTACCTGCAACGGCGTGCTCTCGTTCCTGACGGACGTGTTCGTTCCTGCATTGCGTATCAACGACAAGGCTCGACTCGACCTGCTCGAGCTTCGTATCAACAGATGAGGCCGAGGTACAATTTGCCGCAAGGTATGATGAGGACAAAAAAAGGAGACGGCGCATGTCGACAGATGAGGCTCTCCGCTTGACTCGACCCCTTCTCGGATTCATCAGATAGGGCTGTGGTTTCGACTCCATTCTCCTTGCGATCAACACGCAAGGCTTCTAAACTTGACTCGATTCCACTCGTGATCAACACGTAGGGCTCTCGCCTTGACTCGATTCTGCTCAAGATCTGCAGCAAGATACGCTCTGTTTCCAATATCCCACTCGCCACCTGGGCCCGCTCCCCAGCGCAATAAGGCGTGCCCACTCGCGATACATCGTCGGAATATTATCGTCTCTTCACACCGCTGCGCAGGAAATGACTGGACTCCATGTCAAACATTTCTTGGTGCGCTGTCCATGGCGCCTGGCGTCATGAAAGGCCATCCCTGACAAATTGAACAGGGTCGGCAGGGGACATGTGAGGGCGGTCAGGCACAAAGAGAGAGACCTCACGCGGGCCAGAAACAGGCGGCCCTTACGCGCGCTGGACGTCAGTACAGCCACCGCCGCTCAACCGTCAGTCCGCCGGCGGGACGACGTTGATTTGTCGCGCCCGCGCTAGCTCCGTAGCACCGGCTGCCTCGTGGTTTGTGACGGACATCTGAGATGACAATCTGTCGACGGTTCGGGAAGGCTGGCTCTGATGGGCTCCCGCTCGCGTCAGTTGCTTCCCCAGGGCTGGAAAAGAAGCACATGGGTATGGCTGGTACCCCCGGCAGAGAGGCCAAAAATGGACACGAGAAACTGTTGTTTCAGCCAACCAGAATCAGAAAAGAGCCCTGCAACTCCGATCTCCCAGCCCCTTGCAGAGTGCTAGGAGGCACGTTCAAACAACACCGACAAGCCAAGAGACCCTTGGAAAAGCAGCGACCTGTTGCTGAACCCAGACACAGGGCAGAATGAGGAGGGAAAACGGGGGGACGGGTTCCAAAGCCCTTCGGAGGAAATGCAACAAGGCAATCCAGGAGAGACAGAGATCCCCCAACAAATTGCTGTCTACTTGAGACGAAAGGCGAAAGCATCGCATCTTGTTTTGCCGGGGTGATGGAATTTAACGTTTTGTGTCTTTGAATTAGCCTTCTCCACCATCCAACCAGCTCTGACTCGCTGCGCGATATGCAACCGCGGACAGGGCAGAGCTGCGCTAATGATGCACCGAGGTGAAAGCTCCAGGTTAGCGGACCACATCGTGAAAGCATTTCGCAAGAGACCTTCGGACGGAATGGCTATGACAAAGAGCAATAACCTCAAACCTTGGCTCCAAGATCCGACCGGACGGCCCTCCCAAGGTTCGCGGCATGTCGGCTGCCTCCGGGATTCAACTGAAGTGTGTCGGAATTCCTGCCGATGGGGATCTCTCTCTCAGCCTCAGGGGCAAAGAAAAGACTGTACGAATACCGCAGTGCATCTGGACGGACTACGGACAACAGATTGATGCTATTATTGCGGATTACCAGGATGGCACGCGAGTCGGAGAAATAACAGAGGGAGATGACATGCCCCCAACCGTTGCACGGCAAATGGTTGCATGCCGTGTCATTGATTCAAGCAGAGCACAAACCACAAGCTTCTATTGATGGTTTGTTTTGGCAGCGGCAGCAGCAGATCCATACCGTGGACGGTGGATCTTCACAAGAGGTCGGCCGTCAGCCTCCCCTGCAACGACAACCACCCAGGTCCCTGGAGGGAACTTGTGTGAGTGCTGTGGTTCGAAAGCTCGGACGCCACGGGCCATGGACAGAGGCTTGAAACCATGTCTTGAGTGGCCGTCAGGTCCCTCTTCCTGATGTAACCCGGCTGGCAGCGCCGGCCGTTTCTGGTGTCGCGGGTTTGGTCTCGGAGAAGCTCACACACTGGTCGAGTGGGAGAGCTTCGCCTTCAGGACGGTCTCCACTTGCTGGGCTGGCACGCTACGTGCAGCGCGCTCAACTTTTTCATCGCCCGCCGCATCGCATCTCTCTCGCCTTCTTCGGCCTAGCCTGCCACGGGGCAAAGGCCCGCATGAGTGATGGGATGCCCAAGGGGGAGGAAGCGCACGGATGCCCATGATCCATGACCGCCTAACGTTCGCTCGTCGTTCTAGTGGGCTGGAAATGGGAACAGGGTCCTTCCTCATCCGGTCGAGATGGGAAAGGTTGGTTTTCTACAGACAGGGGCCGGGGCGGGGCAGCAGCCGAGAGTCGAGAGTCGAGCATCTCAGCTGTTGCGAGAAGCTCAAGGACATGGCATGATGAGAAGTTTTGCAGCTCAACTCTCTTTTCTGTCAGCCACGAGATGGGCGACGACGACGACGCGGCTGTGGCCGAGACTCTGGAGTCGTCATCCAAGTTGAGACGATTGCGTGTGCGACTTCGGGAGGATCGAGTTTCCGTCGACACGGTTTGGGCTCATGAATTTTTTGTAATTCTCCCTCAGAGCAGCCAAGGGCTGAGAGAACAGCAGACAGCACCCATGTCGGGAGGCTATTTGTTGGACCCAGTGCTAGGGCCGCCCAGTTGGGGTCATAGGGCGGGCAGCACATCAGCGAGCAAAATATCGGGTGTCGTTGGGAATGGAGAGAGGGACCACTCTCGCTGTGGGCGCACACACGGAGAGAACCGCTTCAAGTGCGGCAATGGGCCAAGATGATGGAACGTTTGTGTAGGGTTCTCTGCATGTCACCACACCAACAGGTGCAGGACGGCCAGGGGCGACAAAGATGAACATGTCCACATGACGATGTCGCTCTCCAGGTTTCCAGGTCCCGGTCGGGCTCTGACCGAATCAACGCCGGGCAGAAAAGAAACAAGAGGTACTCATTTTCAGCCCTCGGGGGGCTAGTCGGATGCAGGCCGAGGCGAGGGGGCGAGCACCGAATGCAATGGATTGTTACTCTGGGCAGTGCTCCCTCGTCGACCTTTGAGAGAGAGCGATAGCTCCCGCCTACTACCTATTTTCATGCTATAGGCCCCGCAACTCTGTTGTGTCTTCACCATTACCTAAGGCAAGGCCAAGGAGAAGCGGTGGTCGACCGAACAAGGTCCAATGGAGATGACCTTAGTCACAGCTTGACGAGAGAGGCCCATCCGAGAGATGGGGCCACGGAGAGGTTTACACCCGCGCGATTCAAAGTTGAAGCTTACAGCGAGGTATGGGGATTGTCATCTTGGACATTTGGAGTCTAATGCCCCTTAATTCTGAATGTCATTCGTCGATATTGCCGAGCAGCAGCAGCAGTTGGGACGGACGAAAAAAGCAGCGGATGAGAGCTGCCGCCCGGGTTCCGACCGTCTGACGACGGGACTCTGCCAAATATTGCCTTTTCGCTGAAGGATGCCACGGCTGCTGCCAGAGAACGAACGTACGCACGCATGCAGCTGACGCTGGTGTGTTTTAGGACTGGACGGTGAGCGGTGCTCTGTCATCCGCTGAATGGACGGGTTGCACGAGAAGGAGAGCACGGGCATGTTTGCATGAGCCAGGCGCAGGGGCGGATAGACAAGAGACAGAAAGATGGGATGGGATGGCAACGACACCCATGAACCATGACTGGCTCGGCATGGCACACAAAGTCACCGGCACGGACAGAGGCACAGACGAGCAGAGACGCAGAGTCGCTGACTGGTGATTGCTTCGCCTCGATTGTGTTGTGACTAGCTCCCTGCCGGCAGCGTGGCATTGGACTGGCTGGATCAGGACAAGATTGACCGTTGGCCCCTATTCTCCGAGTCGGGGGGAGGGGGCTTGTCTCTTTCAGCTCCGGCGCAAACGGGCAGGAAACGAACATCGAGAATAGAAGCTATACGGAGCGACATGAAGAGCGTGGCATGGCATGGCATCAGCGGCGCGATGCGGTGATGCGATCATGGGTCGGTAGCGGGGGAGGGAAGGGAAGAAAGAGTAACGAAACAGCCGCGAACTACAGGCATCTCTCGGTACCGACTCCATAGGGTAGGTAGCCCACGGGCTCCCAGGGCAGAGAGGTAACAGAGGCAACGGTGCCCTGTGGACGGACAAACACCAACCAGCCACCTCGCGCAAGGCTAGCTGTGAAGGGCATAGCAGAGGAACGCACTAGAAAGTCGCCGGGTGGTGCGGACTCTCCTGGCTGTTGAGCGTGTTTCTGTCGTCAAAGTTTGGAACAAGCAGCGCGAGCAGAAACGTGAGGCGCAGCACTCTCGTCGAAAGACTCCCAGTGGTTTGATGGAGGGGAGTGAGGAGGAAGAAAGGCGAAAGAGGCGTGCCAGGCACAGGCCATGGGAGGCCATTCCGACATGTCACCAGGCCATACATGTACTAGCCCCATCACGCGTGGGGAGAAGTCTCTCGAGGGTGAGGTGAGGCACCCAAAGAGGTCACCCGCTTTCTGCACTAGCAGTCAGTCCTCGAATGTGAGTCGGTCAACGATTGTCTCCGCTGGCAAGTGGCTCTTCGCCCCGGCCCCCCGGTCTCTCCCTCTCTCTGCGTTAGCCTCTGCTAAGCAGTTTTTTTCTTCTCTCTGGCGGCCGTCTTTGGTTGGGGCCCAAGAAGCCGGCTCACCCACGGGAGGAGGGGCCAGGTTGAAACCTATTTTTAATTCTGCCTCTTTTTAGGTAGAGTTGGGTTGGGCGGGCGGATGAACGGGGAATGGACTGGCAGCAGAATTGTGCCGCTATTCCAGATGAGATGTGCAGACACCATCTTTTGCTGACTGAATGACAGAGACGCCGAGCAGAAGATTGAGAAACGACGTCAAACAGCAGCACATCACGGGCAGTCTCTCGGTACGGCCTTGTCTGATGTTTGATGCTCGACGTCGATGTCCTCTTGGTCGATACGTATCTTTGCCTCCCTTGTTGTTTTTCTATCCCGTCCCATCCGTCCGCCAGTCGCCGTCTTCCCCATTCTTACCAATACCTTATTATCCCCAATCCTCATGCATTAAAGTACAGACACACACACTGCATGCACACACGCACACTACACACCACCACACAAACTATATACACACACACACACACACAGGTACACACACCTCTTCACGTTACCCTGTGTAAGTCTTTCTCTGGCTTCCCATGTTCAAGACCCCTGCTCATATCACACACAGTCCCCCGGCACCATTCAAGGTGTCCCAACTCATCCCATCCCATCAGCAGCATCACGATTCCTGGTGCTCCTCCTTCAGAAAGCAGAAGAAGCTCCGCGCGATTCCCACCGACCACACCAGACCCGTCGGTACAGGCCTCACCCCAGCCAGGCCAGTGTGTCATATCCCGCGCAAAGAACCCTGTCTGAAGAGTAGCGGTCCTGGCAGAGTTGAATCTGTCACTGTTGCTTTGCTGCGGCACTCGGCCTCTGTCACGCTTCGCTTTGCAGCAGAAGCGAAGCACTGAGGAACTGGCCGTTCTCAAAAGCCATCCCCGTTAGCACCCGGTACGTACGGAGGAAACCTAGCAACGATCCCAGCACGGGCGGCCCCTCCCCTCTCCTCCACAGCCCACCCACCACTACACTACCACCACTGCAGAAGCCGAAAGTCACCATGGTAGGTTCTGCATGTTCCAGAGACAGAGAGCGAAGGCACCGGAGGCACAGGACGAAGACGAAGACGAGGACGAGGACAGGCAACAAGACAAACAAGCATGGCATGCTCTGCGGAAGCATAGGCTACTGATCCTAGAGACATACGCACACACACCTGCACCTGCACCGCTTGTAATGCTGGCTGGTGGCTGTCTGGCGGATGCACAGTCTACGCTCTCGTGGCCGTCTCTCTCTCTCCCCCCCATACATCCTCCTTGCTTTTCCTTCCTGGCTCCATGGAGATGTACATTGGACACCAGCAAGCACCACGCCCCCCTGCCTGTCCACACCTTTACCACCCGCCTGCCCCCGACTTTCCCACCCGGCGGCTCTGTCTTACCCGATTAGGGCGAACCGGGTGTGGACAGTGGCACCTGCTCGACTGGAGGACTGGAGGTGCAGGTGCAGCAGGTGCAGCTGGGTGTGTGTCCCTGCCGCCCTTCCCTACCCTTCCCTCTGCCTGAGTCTGAGCCTGTCCAGTCAGTGCCTCGTCTGCCTGTGCCTGTGCCATTTCCACGGCCGTGCTGTGTGGTGCCAAAGTCTCCCCCAGTCCACACGTCCCCATCCCTCCTCCTGCATCTGCTGCGGCCTCTTCTTGGAACATGGAATTATTTAACTGATTCGGTCCCCCAGCCCATCTACTACCGCCTTTTTGTCTCCCCCTCAGCCTACACCACAACATCTATAAAAAATCAGCCTCGTTGAGCTGCTCGTGCCGCCCTCAACCACATTCGCTTTTTCCTAACTCTCACCTTTAGGAAGTCCTCGTTGACTCCTGTCATTCGCTTTCGCGCTTTTTGTTTTTCTTCCATTTTCCAACAATCTCATCCATCCTCCAAATCTCAAACCCCTCCCCCCTCCTCCTCCAACAACATCAACAAACCACCCTTGGCCTTTTCCACCAGATACTCGAGAGAGAAAAGGACACTAAAACCCTCCAAGAACCAACACGCCCCCAGCTTCGAAGCTACATCATCAACCCTGGTCATTTCAGCCTCATCCCTCGGGAACGCTAGCCAAACCGCCCACCTCCCGGCTTACAACCACATCCAGTCAATGCTTCGCAACTAAACCACTGGTCTTTTGATCAACCACACTCGCTTTACGGAAAAAAGAGGATTCAGAGACGGAACTGGGAAATCGCACAAAAACCCGCGCCACTACGATCGCTACTAGTATCAGGAACTGGGAAAAAGAGACCGAAGAATCCGCTTGAAGAAAAGGACCCACGACCAGAAAGAGAGAGGAATCCGCCAAGAGTCGATATCGAGTACTCGGGCGTTCTTTGCAAACTTCTGCCACTCAACATCTGACGCTCCTGTCAGTTGCTTTACACATCCGGCTTTCCGTCGGGTTGTGCCTCACTTCATTGCGGCATAATTCTGTCTGGGCAGCTTCGCTCCCCGGTAACGACACTACACTCGCTTCCACACGGTTCAAGCCGTGTGCCTTCTTGTTGGTTACCTCTGACTCCTACGGCTTGAGTCTGGCTGACGTCTCAGTTCTTTCGTTCAACTCGCTCACAATGGCCGGTCCCGGAGGTGGTCCTCCTCGCCGCAGTCACACCAAGTCCCGCAAGGGCTGTGATACTTGCAAGCGCCGCCACATCAGATGTGACGAGAACTTTCCTCAATGGTATGCCTGCCGGAAACTTGTCCCGTACGATACTAACGTGAACCAGCCGCAACTGCACCAAGCACAAGATCCGCTGCCCCTACAACGACATGCCCATCCCCGAGGACAGGTCGACGACCCCCGACAAGCCCGATCTCATGTGGACCCCCGAGATCGAGGCCGCCATCGCACAGTGGCAGCGCACCGGCATCTTCCCCTTCCCCAACCTGGGCATCTACCCTGAGCCGAATCCTCAGCGCTACTCGGTCGAGGATCTCAGGTTGATCTACCACGTCGCAAAGATTTGTGATGAGTTGGCCGTCTTTGACTACAATGGCTTCACCATCTGGACCCGCCAGATGCCGACGTGAGTTCCTGACAGATGCACCTATCCGTTAGCTTTGCTAATTTTAAACAGCATCATCAAAATCGGAGTCACTCACAGCTATGTCATGCATGCTCTCCTGGGTTTCGCGGCCATGCACATTGCCTTCCTCACCGACTGTCCCCTGGTCGGCAACATGGGTACCGAGCACCGCGGCCTCGCCATGAACGGCCTGCAGGAGGCCATCAGCACCTTCGGCCACGAAACGTCGGACGCCGTCTTGGCCGCCTCGCTGGTTCTCTCGTGGCAAGCTACGGATTGGTAGGCAATACTATGCACCTAGCCGCCCGCAGCGCGCTAACACACCTTAACAGGAAAAGCTGGACCCAGCTCATGCAAGGAACCTCATCGGTAAGCCATCCACACAACAGCGCGAGGCTTCAAGATGCTAACCCGTCACAGGTCATCGAGGCCATGGACCCCTGGAAGCACACCTCCCAGTTTGGCGACTTCATTGCCGAAAGCTGCACCTTCCCAACCGCGCCCGGCTCGCCCAGCCCGGATCACAAGCCGAGCCAGCCCCGCAAGGAGGACACCGAGGCCTTCACCAAGACGCTGCAGCAGCTGCAAAAGTTGGAGATTCACCTGAAGCACAACAAGGAGGAGAGCCACGTCAAGATGATCCAGCAGTTGGTCAGCTTCGTCAAGGGCGCCCGCAAGTTCAACACCGGCCTGTCCATTTGCCAGCAGTTTGAGCGCCTCAGCCCCCTGCGCAACTGGCTTTTCTGGCTGCCTGTGATGCTGCTCAAGCAAACGGGCGGATCGCCAACGGCACTGGTCGTCATTGCTCACTTCTACACCGTGGCCCTCGTGACGGAGCGTCTGTTCCCCGACATTGGCGCCGCCTACTTTGGCAGCCTGTCCATCGGCCCCGTCGAGGAGATTGCCCGCCGCCTCCTGTCCATCAACATCTCTGGCACCGTAGACGGCGACCTCCAGACCCCCCTCACGCTCATGGAGTTCCCCATCGACACTGTCAACGAGTTCCGCCACAGGATGGGCTGGACGCAGCCTGCGCGCACACCCTCGTTCCCTCAGTTCAACCCTCCCAACTTCTACCTGAACGAGCCCGTGCCCCTGCCGCCCGTCACCGATTCGTACATGCCGTATGGCACCCAGGCCTTCAGCTACAGCACCGAGTCCCTGATGATGCCCGAGACTGCCGCCGCGCCTCCCAACAACATGTCGCCGCTGGTGTTATCATCCCCCTTTGTGCACTCGCAGTACCTCAACATCCCCAGCCCCAACTACGGCGGCTACAGCCCGTCCTCCTCGACCTTTGAGGGCTCCATCGTGTACAGCGACAACGAGGACTACGGCTATGAGCAGCGTTTCGACATGAGCGGTATGCCCGCGGTCAACAACCAACTTGGCGTCGGGTTCGTCTCTCTCACCCAGCCCTTGTGGACTTAAACAGGCCCTGCCCTCTCTCCATGGCACCCTCGATAACCACTGCGGCACAACAACTCGCATGAAAGAACTCCGGATTGACCGCCGCTCAGGATGCCAACCACACCGACATACCCGCCGCCCGAGGACCAGCACCTCCTGGCATCGTCTTCGCACACGGTGCCCCCCTCGCCCTTCCTCAACCCGGAACAATTCGGCATGCTCCCGCTCCCCGAGTCACCCATCCCTCCCAACCTGCCTCTGCGCCACCGACACACCCCGTCGTCCTCGGTCACGGAGTCGCCGCGGTCCGTAAGCGCACCCTTCCCGCCACGCAACCAATGGCTGGGATCGACGCCGACTGTCCACATCAAGTCCGAGAAGGGCAAGGAGCGAGAGCTATAGCTCCGCTCCCCCCTCCATCTCGACCAGTTCTTTTTCAACACCATCGCTTGGGACCCTTGATTTTGAAACACCTTTAATTCCTGCTTCTGCATCGACACAGACGCCAATGTACACCACGCTCCTTGAAGACATCAAAAGCCCGGCAACTGCGAGCCCGAGCTAGCCTCGACTCGCGCCCCACGACATTCCTTTTTATCAACCACAGACGATCAATCACATTAATATACGACTACACTCCTTAATCCAAGATACCCCCCTCGACACACAACACATACCGACAACCTTAGACGTTCCTTACCGGCATCGGATGATACCCCACTGCATCACACTCCTTATCATGACGTTACGATCCAAAAAGCATTCCGGATTATAGAAGGGAAGAGACGGAAGAAAAAGACACTCCTTACGGATTACATTGGCCGCAATCCAAACTGCATAGCGACTGTTTCACGTGTTCGACGCACAACACAACACAATCTACCTCGGCGTTTTACGGGAACCAAACAAGGGAATTCCGTGGTCACCGCACCACAAACTGCATTAGGCGGCGTTGGGTTTGAAATGATTTTTATAGCACTGTTATTTGTTTGTTACGAGGTAGGCTTGCCTCGCAGGACCCGTGCGCGCGCTGAAAGCAAAGTGTTTGGAATTAATGAATTTTGAGAGAGGAGCAAGCAAAGGGATCAGCAACTGTGCGGATGGGAGTTGGATTGTAATGAGTTACATAGCTCTATGCGCGCCCCATCGAGCGGGCTGTGTGGGTGGAAAGAATATACTCAATTGACGACGCGCAAAAACAAAACGTTACATTTTGATTCGCCTGTGACCTGTGTGAATGTTGAATTGTTGGGGAAGCCCCCATTGCTTTTGCCGGCCAATTTTCGACGTGACGATGTCCCTGCTAGATCTCAGCTGGTGAGGGTCAGTCGTTTCTTTTTCCTAATCAGATCTACCGACACTGTCACCATAGTGTGGCGTATCTTGGATGCGGCTAAGCGAAGCCAAGTCTGGATTGCCACGTTGAGGGATCGACGGCAGGGTTTTGCCGTGGACGAGCTTGCTTTTTGGCGTCTCGCGATATTGGTTGAGGTGGTTTTGCATATGACCTGCTGGTGAGGCGGGGGAGCTGAGGGTTGGTGGGGGGTTGGTTGGTGCGGACGGGATGCGGGAAGGGGGACGCGGGTTGAATTTTTGTGGCGAGGCGAGGCGGTTGGTGTGTCTTGGATATCGCGTGGTTGGCGAAGTTTGTATTTGTGTTTGTTTGTCTTGGCTTTGGGGCTGGTAGGTTGATTCGAGGCTTTGCGGGTATTGGAGGTAAGGCCTTTCGCGTGTTTTCATCTTTGCTCTTGGCTCGCGAGGCGACATTTTTGGATGTTCTTATACCAAGCGGCAACGAACAGCTTGGAGTATTGTCTGAAGCCTCATTGAAATCGTGGATCGAGTTTGTTGCTATTATAAAAGTAAGCGTTCACATGCTTTTAGAGTCGACTTGCGTTCAGGGATCTCGTGTGTCTCATACACAGCCTGCCTGTGTGGTGTTTCCAATCTTGCCTCTTCTGTCCGCCCCAAATTCAGAAGTCTTGCGCTTTGTTGATGGTCTCGGTTTGAAGCCCGGTGTATAGACTGGGCAATAAGTCAGAAGAAGTGCTAGAAGATGACTGAAGTGGCCCAGGAGAGGCAACTGAGACGTTACGCTATGCCTATGGTTGTGTCTTGAGCAGACTCGGGATATTGATGGATCTGACGAGTGATGTCGAGAGAGCTTTGAATCTGTCCGCGCTGCCGTCTGATCGCTGTCAAGGCTGCTTCAAAGAATCTGATGCCACTCGGTAGCAACATAATAGTTGCTGGATGAAGAACCTATAAGCCCGCTCGTGCCTGTGAGATCAGAGGCTCTGTTCCACAACTCGACAACTGATCACCGTCTGAGTCAATTGACGGTTCATATAAATCCCAGCCAATGTTACGCTCTGGCTTATGAATGAAGCTGAAGACGGCACTGTACTTTGCCAGAACCTCAGGCGGTCTGTTGCGTATACGATGCTACCAATCAAGCGAAAATGCGGGAGAACAGTGACTGTGTCTCTAACCAACTCGGCTGAATGATAATCGTGAGCGCTCCTAAATTGTGCCAATGGACTTAAGTCGGCTGGCCCCAGTAGTTTCAAGACGTCACAAGCCTCACAGAATTGTTGTTTCTGTGCAAAACTCTATTGTATCCATCCTACGATACTCTAAATAGTCAAGAGCATCAATGAAGGTCTACGGCAACGTTCTAGGAGCTTGGTAAGACAGGACAGATATTGTTGATCATGTCGTCCATCTTTCTTTGGACATTCGTTGAAAATAATCTCAGGCCAAGATACCGCGAGTCCAGCTCACATAACGTCTGATCAGACACTGCCGGTGGCGTGTTTGACATTGCGTCGATGACCGCAACCCAAAGTTAGAAACTCGCTTGGAAGACTACGTTACTGTCTGATGGTGCTTTCATGAGCTGCACCCAAAGGCTCCTGGCTATTTAAGCTGTCTATTTCTGGGCTTTGCCAGAGCCCGTCAGAGTCTCAGAACATATCTGTTATTTAAACGCAACGTTGAGCAGCATATCCCATGTCTGTACAACGACAAGTCTTCTGGTAGCAGTCCGTCAGTACATCTCCCACCTACATCTCCCGCAGAGGTGCCTGACCATGCGCGGTCCCCAACCTGCACAGGGTAATGATATTCGTGCAATTACGTAGAATTTCCGGGGCATCTTAGAAGCTACATCTGGGTATCATGTGTCATACTCTCGTGATAGCACTGGAAGAAAGACCCCGAATGACGCATGCCCTCGGTACATCCTTACATCCCCAGAAGCTCATAGATCACATTGTTAACGACTCATATTCCGATACCTCCTAGGTAGACGACATGGAGGATTACGTGATTTTCTGAACTAAGTAGTGAGAGTGGACATGTTGATGCGCTATTTATGGCGATGGCGACGGACCTCTCATCTCGCAAATAGTAGCACCCGCGGCTCAAGGCACGGGTATTTAAATAGGACCTTAGACGGCACACTCCAGGTCTTCACAATGGCAACAAATGTAGCCGAATCCTTCTGTGATGATCCTGTAAGGCCCGAAATACAAGAGAAATGGTGCAGGTTGCAACCCTTGTTGTCCTCATACCTCACCTACGATTTCACTGCCGAGTATTCCGTGTCATACTCTTCCGACGATACTGGAAGAAAACAGCCGAGATGCGCATTATCTCAGCCCCTGTGATATTTCCAAGTTCGTCAGTACGTTTCACACTCAGTGAAATATTCCTCACTTACTTGAACTCTCAAAAATGACCCCTTTGCTCCCCTTGGGATGCACTGCCTGTTCGCTTAATGCATCGCAGTACAACTCCTTGATATATCAACCGGCAATTCAAAGCTCTATTCACAAAAACAGCACAATCAATGGTTATTTAATCGGTATATTGGGCTGCCACGCCTTGTCTCTATGCCGGCAATTGCTAAGCTGGAGAAGCTGGATGGATTGCAACTATACGATGCAACGCTCTCCCCGAGTTGGAAGCAATCACACAGTAGCTGAATTCGCCTGAGATATGGATCTGTGACTCTGAAATGCATGCCGTATACCCTCTTGATGACGCTGGAAGACAACGGTCGAGGGTCACGTTCTCTCCGAACTCCATTTGGACCTCGTCTTGTTTGGCTGATGACGAAATCAAGGGTGGCGTCACCTCGAGCAGAACTTTAGGCTTAACATGCAATTTTGGCTGCCATAGCGATTGGTGTTTTATAGCTCGTTCGCACTAGTGACAGCGGCTCAAGGCATGGCCTCACCACATCGACTACTGTAATAGACTGAGCTTGAGGGACCTGGCTGATCACACCATCCCTGGAGTGTCTTCTTGAGGGTGATTTTGTTGGCAATTCTTCTGCACAGGCCATGGCGACAATCCAAATTGTCGACATTTTGGTGTCAAATCGAGGGACGATCTCCTACTGGTGCAAGCAAGGCCGTATGTTAGACTGGTGCGAGAGAAGCGGTACGTCCCAAACCAAGGACAATCTCATCTGCCATCTCTGTCAAGAACTTATTCCATCCATGTAACTGATTTACAAGTTCGGCAGTTCTTCACCTTGGAACAACTGAATGTTCCAGCTTCTCAGCCGACACAGGTGTATGTAAAGCACGATTGTGAATGTTTTGCGTGTTTCCCATTTCGTCTTGTCGCCCTACAGCATCTCTCGTGCTTCTTTTATCAGCAGCCCTGCTCTGGTAACGCCGCGATAGTATATAAGCCCGGCCCCGTCCATGAGAAGCAAGAGAAAGAAGACAGGCGAAGGATTGCAGATGTTTGGCTGCGGTTTCCAAGACTACGAGCTCCAAGGCTCGGCGACAGGATCACAAAGGCGAGAGGCTCCTTGGCTGACGCTCACAATACCGTCCGGGTATCACGGCGAATACGCCAGGCATGATGAGCTTTGCCAATGCCGGTAGAGCACGTTTGCCAGGAGCCTCTGTAAAAGCCCAAGTCAACGTCTAGAATCTTCAGCTTGCACAGCAACGCTTGAGCGTCCATCGTCCACTCCGTATATCATACTCGTCATACCACCTGAACCTCCAGCATTAGCCAACACCCTCAAACCTCACCGCCGCAGCATTATGAAGGCAGCCTAACTCCGTTCCCATTCCGGCCCCGTGGGGCGGCGTTCCCTATGCTAAGCTATCTAAACCTATCTACCTATCTACGAAAAGAAACACCAGTTTTTTGCATCATGATAGCCATGCCGGCCGTGTTCGAAACGTCTGTTCATCCGCTGCTTCAATCCCCAAGGCGAGCATCCCCACCAATTACTCCCAGAGACCCGCTCCTCTCTCTCAGTGGGCCCCTCCCTCGTCTGCCGAACCCTCACAACCCATGATGCTGGCTCCGCCTGTATGCTGGCGTTTCCGTGGACCCCAAATCCTCCAATCACTCAAAAAACAACCACCTTTCATGTTTCACGTCGACAGAGTCTCTCTTTCGTCATGTTGTGCGATATCTCTTGCTGCCCAATTACAAGCCTTTTTTGCTCCCTTGATATGTTCAGCCTCTTCAAACGGGTGCGTCGTCATCACTTCATAAGACGCCAGTGGTATTTTCCTCCCCAAGTCATATCATTGGAAACTCGCTCATAATGGGACCTTTGTGTTGTTATTTCTTCCGTCATGTAGAATAGTACTGGCGGAGTGCCTGCTGATCCTGCGGTTGCATCTGGTTCACAAAGTCGTTGAACTGGGGAATCAGCTGCCGGTAGATGTTGATAACCTGTTCATGTTAGCGTTGTTTATGCGGGAGAGACGGCACCGAGCTCACCTTTTGGAAGTGTTCATGCAACTCATGCTTGATGGGGTTCTTCAGGTTGATGTCTCTGTACCGCGCAATGGCGACAAAGAACTGGGGAAGGGCCTTTTCGATGGACTGCGGGTTCTGGCCGACAACCATGGTGAAGCCCTTGAAGGCGGTGGCCTTCTCCTCGAGGAACTCGACGTGCTCCATGGCCGTGAGGAAGTCCTCGGCAAACGTGGGCAGCATGGGGCCCATGATCTCGTAGTTGTGCAGACCAAGACGGCCGAGGGCGATAGCCGCGTTCTCGGAGACTGCCGCCTGAACCCCGGGGTTGGAGATGATTTCTACGAATCGCTGGAGGAGCTCGGGAACGAAGGGCGAAATGTTCTTGCTGTTTGTCATGACAATCTCACCGGCGGACCAGCACGCATTGTTGACCACGCTGAAGCCGCTATCAATCTCCTCGTCGAGGATGTTATCCAGGTCGAGCTGCTTAAGAAGGATAGGGAATATGGAGGGAAGGTAGTTTTCGAGCTGAGGGAACACGTATCTCGCGCAGTCGCCGAGCAGGGCATACGCTGACTGCCGGACGTCGTCCTGGGGGTCCTCGAGGCAGAAGCTGAGGAGCTCGAAGAAGGTCTTTTCGTTGGATCGCACCAGTTCCTGCTTCTTCTCCTCGTCCAAGGACTGGATGACGGCACTCAGGAGGTCCAGACTCGTGACGAGGAAATCCTTGTCGGGGGAGTCGAGAGAGGGGTTGTTGGTCGCGTTCAGGCTCTGCTCCAGGTTGACGTGGATGATGTTGACACATCTCGTGAAGATGGGCTGCGCGTACGGGGTGAAGGCAGACCCGAGCGCCATGGCAACGTACGACAGACACTCGAGCAGGGGGAACAGCTCTCGGGAATCGTCGCTGACCTTCTGGTAGCGGTCGATGAGCGCGGGCATCAGCAGGTTCATCGCGTCGGGCTGGGCGATGACGGGGCCAATGTTCTCCGCCAGGGTCTGCACGCAGTCGTACAGGATGTACATGTTCCTGTCCTTGTACCTGGCGAAGCACTGCACGAACTGGCGCAGGATTGGTATGCAGTAAGGCTCGAGGACCTTGCCCGATTTCTCCTCAAGGTTGGCAAAGGCACTAGCCGCGGCCTCCTGAACCTTCTTGTTCTTGTCGAGCATCTTACGCAGGATGCCGTCCATGAGCGGCTCAAAGTAGGTCGACTTTTGTTGGGGGTCCTGCAGGTTGGCGGCCCACTGGGAGTAGCGGCCGAGCGTCCAGCAGGTGATTTGCCTGACAATGGGCTCGTTGTCCTCGAGGAGGGACAGGAGGTAGGGGACGAGCTCGGGAAGGTGAGGGGTAACAGCGTTAATGGTACCCTCGGCGACGGCTCCGAGAGCGAGCACGGCAGCCTCGCGGTACTGCCACTCTTCGTGCTTGAGGTTGCTTGTGAGATACGGCAGGATGGCGGTGAAGACGGGGTCGGAGAAGTCGCGCGCAAAGACGTCGAGGGCCGCGGCGGAGCACTTGCGGATGGTCCAGCGCTCGTCAGGGTTCTCATCGCCGTCGTCGAGGTCATCAATCTCGCCCTCCTCGAGGTCGTCGTCCATGCTCGAGAGCTTCTCGTAGTTGCCGTTCTGGTTGGGGTCCGCTTGGCCGTCGCCTCCGTTGACGGCGCGCGATGCCTGCTTCTTGGCGAACTTGGGCTTGATGTCCTCCGTGCGGTCCTCCTCGTCCTCGTCGTCCGACGCACCACCGAGAAGGGCGATATCCTCGCCGCTGTACACCATGCACTCCAGCAGCACGGGGATGATCTTGTCCAGGTAGGGGGTCAGAGCGCGCCACAGGTCGTCGTGCTCGCCAACGGCCAGCCAGAACTCGGCAGCCTCGCAGGCCAGGTCCTCGTCGTCGCTCTTTTGCTGTGTGATGATGTAGTCGACGAGGCCGGCAATGTGCGGCTGCAGCTTGTCGGGACGGGTCTCGACGAGCTGGACAAAGGCGTGGCACACCTGGCGGCGCACGTCGGGGTTCTGGTCGGAGGCCAGCACAAACAGGTGGGACAGCAGGCTGTCGATGTTGTTGAGCATGGCCTGGGACTTGCGCGGGGTGAAGACGTTGATGGCGGTCAGCGCCTGGGCGCGGACCTTGGGCAGTGGGTTCTTGGTAGCCTCGATGAACTTGGGGAGCAGGTAGTTGAGGGGCCGCTGTCCGTTGTGCTCACGCTCCAGCACCTTGACGTTATCCTCGCAGATCTTGGCCATGGCGGACATGGCACCCTCCTGGGCCTCGTTGGAGACCTGGCCGTTCTCGTTGGTGATGAGGCTGAGAAGCTGGGGGAGCAGTTCGGGCCAGCTCAGAACGCCACCTCTTCTGACGATCTCGGTCGCAATGTTACCAGCAAAGTTGCGAATCTGCGAGTTCTTGTCCTGGATGCCCATGGGAACGGCCATCTTGACGAGGGTGAGGCTGCTCTCGGGGATCTGCTTGTAGCTAGAGCGCACATTGTTCTTCAGCATCATTGCGGCGGCGCACCGCACGGTGTGATAGTCCTGGGCGGAGCATTGTACGCCGGAGGGGGGGTCGGGGCTGGAGAAAAGATAGGCGAGGTAGTTGTTGATGTCGGGAGAGGACTTTGCCTGGGTGAGCATCTGGGCATCGTCAGTCAGCAACGTCGGCAGCGGACAGGCGTCGGGGCAATTGGCGGAAGGAAGCTCACCAGGTCTGCCTGCTTCTGCGCATTCTTGTCGAAGCCGCTGAGCGAGTCCTTGAGGCAAGCGGCCAGCTGGCTCAAGGACTCTGGGGCCGGCTGCCAGGCCATGACTGGCGCCTTTGGGAATGTGTAGAGTCAAAGGACTGGGGAAGGGTCGAAATCGGAGGTCGGTCCGGCTTGCGATGTTGTCGTGTCGGAAGTTGAGAGAGCAGGGCGGGATCGCAGCGAGAGGGGCAGTCGTTGAAGTTGTTCGTTCAAGACACAGGCCAGGCGTAGACACAGCACGGCGGGCACGCAGTACCGAGCGAGGGCAGTGGGCGTTGACATTGGGCGACGGGCTGGCGGATGGTGGGGTCGCCCTGTCAGCTTTTTTTTCGCGATAACTATGGTGCGGCGGAGTAGCGGGCAAGGGAATGGCCTTGTACCTACCAGGCAAGGTACCTAGGCGGGCAGCACCTACGGCGGAGGTAGCTGCAGCAGTGCGCCGCGTGCTATTGGGCCAGTCTGGGGGGAGAAAGGTACGGACAGGCCAGTGTTGCAGCGCTAGTGGTGCTGTAGTGATCTGACCTTTTTTGGTGGCCGCAGCATGGGAGTTGAGATACCTTACCGTAGGTACCTCGCAGAACAGCGGTGGATGCACGGATAGACAAGTACCGTGCCTTATGTAAGAAAGCCTCGCCTGCTACCGAAACTCACGTACCTTTACATTTCGGCGTCTGTTCTCGGCTGGGGTACATGGCGGCAAGTCCAACGTCGGCTCGATGAATGAGAAGGTCTGTGGCCAGGGAAAGAGCAGCAGGAAAGAAATCAATGCTAAATTTAGCCGTGCTTCTTGCCGCTCAGAGAGCCTGGAAGACGGAAGAGGACTGCAGCAGACAAAGTCTATTGTGGTGGTGGGTGGTGGTGGGTGGTGGTGCGCCGTGTAGGTACTGCGTAATTGCTAGCGGTAAGGTAGTGACTTTCGCCTCTGCCCCGCCCCAAACAAAAAGATTTGCCCGTAGCCTCCTCGTAGTCGGTACCTCGTTGCTGATTGCTACCGAGTACTGACATGTTGAATTCAGCGTTGTGTTCAGGGTGCAGCAGGTGGGATGCAGTGGGTGGCCCGGCTGGGGTTGGGGTTTTGGGCCGGGGTCCATGGGGATCCATGGAGGAGGCATGCCCACTGCCCATGAGCCGACTGATTGATTGACTGCTGCCCGCGCAGTGGCAGTGAAGAGTGGGAGGAGGAGGAGAAGCCATGCATGGCGACGGTGGACTGGAGCTGAGAGAGGAGACGGTTGGACAGGAACCAGGAAAAACCTGAGAAAAGGCGGAAATGGGAGGACACACTACCTCAAATTTGCCCACCAGTACCAGCACCAGTACCAGTGTCCGTTCCAGTACCAGTACCGATTCAACAATGTGCAAGCAAGTGCAGCCCCCGTGCCTCGACCTCGACGGCCACCTCCACGTCCCTCAGTCCGTCCATCCTTCCCACTCCCGCCGCGCGTGTGTCAGTCTGGCCAGTCCGCCCGTCCTTCCACTTTTGCTAGCGTTGATGCACTGCGCCAGTGTGAATGAGGTGTGGTCTGCTGAGGTGCGCTGCGTTGCCTCCCATGCCACATGCACACCCACCCGTCTGCTGCTGTTGCTGTTGCTGCCAACCACCAAAAATTTGAATACATTCAATGCCTGCCCCAAGCTCGCCATCCTGAAGACATGGCCCGTGCTTCCTACCCCTCGCTCCTCCTCTTTCTTCGTGGTTCAAACTTGGACGGTCAATATTTTTTATCGATAACGCCCAAAGGCAAAATGGGCAACCTTTTGTCGCCTGTGACCCCGACAAGCAGGAATGACCCCGCCAGGGTTCACCTCCCAACCTTAGGTTTTTATCTCAGACAGTGGACCTCCGCCTGCTCTTGCCGTTTCGCACTGGAATCCGAGCAGAAGCTTTCCAGACGCCCTTCCCTCCCTTCTGGAATCCCATTGTGCCCGTCTACCCATTGTTCGAATCCCGTCGAGACAGGACGACCGTGGAAACATGCCAACTGGAATGCTGCACACTTGTCCCCTGTCCTGCAACGGTACCGCCGCCCAGCCAGCCCAACCGGTTCTGTCCTGCATCTCGCATCTGGCCTTTGATGTTGCCAAAATGCAGTGGGACTCCACCGCGTTGCACAACCAGCGGCGCGCACAATGTGAACCAGTGGCAGGAGCAAGCTACACGCACCCACAGTGACATAGACCGCCATCAGACTGTCGTCAACGTTGCTTCTTCCGTCGCCTCCGGGCACATCACAGTCCACCGAGAGAGCCCGCGAGGGCACCACACAGCAAAACCTCCCCAAGGGGGCGAGGATCAAACCCATGGGTCCCATCGACCTGACGCCGCCAGGGGTCCCCGCCCCGTACTCTCGACAGGACAGATTTGCTGCGGGCGGATGCTTCTGGATCATGACCGAACAGACTGACTTCATGCTCTTCTCCCTCGCCCGAGTCATCAACCCCCAGAAGCAGCCCTCCGCCGGTGTCGAGAAGAAAGACCGGAAAACCTGTGCGGTCCTCGTAGAAGCAGTTCCCAGGTTCAAGGTATTACGTGCAGATCCTGTGACTTGTCAGAGCGTATTTTCCGCAAACATGAGCCGAACTTCTGCCACGAAACGGGACCAAACACGGCCATGTGGCCCGCAGAGAAGAACGGACGACCGCATTCCCTTTTGACATGGCCGCGTCCTAGCCTTATTTGCCTTTGAAGGCAAACACTTTCCAGAAGACGTCAAAACGTGGGCACGGGATGGCCATGACATTAAGCCGCAGTCCAAGCGACGGGTCCTGGGTATCTGTATATTCATCATGACTCTGGACACCAAAGTACCGTGACACTTGCGTGATCTCGATGTCCACAACGTTCAAATCGTAGGCATGCCATTACCTAGGCCTTCAGTGCCAGGACGATGGCCGTAATCCACGCCTGACGACGGCCCGAGGCCACATGTCTCGCCCGCCCCTCCACCGGTCCGCCGAGACAAACTCGCGAGCCCGGCACGCCGCATATCGCCCCCGCCAGCCCCCGTGTAACCGCCGCCGCTGGCCGCTTCGGGAAGGTGTAACCAGCATCTCATCTGCTTTGGGGGGAGGCCTTCTCAAATGCAGCGCTTGCAATCAGAGACAGTAGACCTCCCTTGATGCGTGCATCCGCAGGCACACACACGTCAGGCCACCCCGTTGACGGGTGCCTGACCCTTAAGCCTCGCCATGACGACGTCGACGACGGCGCGGAACGCTTCCATCTCTTCCTCGACGGAAAGGGCCATGGCCGTTCCGCCCAGGTTCACGGAGCAGCCGACGTAGACGGGCATGTCGGCCCGCTTGGCGAGCAGCTTAGCCATTCGGGTTGCGAACTCGACGGTCGACTCTACCGAGTAAATGGCTGTTGACAGAGGCTGGGCGGGATCGAGTCTCTGCGGGCGGTCAGTAAGTGACCAGGAGATTGAGTGGAAGACGTACGTTGGGCAGGGCGTAGACGAAGGACCCCAGAGCCGCAGTCGATGAGGGCTCGTCCTGGGTCGTCGATGTGAGGAACAGGGTGGCCGTTTTAGCCTTGACGGTGAGGTGGATATGGATGCGGGTATCCAGGGACCGCGGAAGGGGTATGGAGAGCTGAGTGACGCTGCTTGCTGCCATTTTTGATGTGTTATTGTGGTTTCGAGGTGACGCCGTTTGTTGAGTGAACGAGTGAGGTCGGTGATGTAAACGCTGATGAATGTGAGTGGACGGCGCAGTGTGAAGGTCTGACATTGCACTGTATCCCGACTGTGATCAACACCACTGCCGACATCGAAGAACAAGTCAGCAACTAGCTTTTCAACAGAACCACTGAATAAAGTAGACAGATACAAGTTCAATCTCAAAAGCGAACCAAAAGACTTGAAACCTGCGAGATTCGAAATGGTACAATTCTCCAATGTGGTGTTACTGCAAGGAGAAACCGCTAGCCTCTCTGTACGTGACGATATAATCAACTCTGCTTCACCGTTCCAGCACATACGACCATACCCACTGGAGAACTCGGGATCCCGTCCGCTCTCCCATAGATAAGCCAGTGAGGGCTGGAGTAGTAGTCGGGTCGGTGACGACCGGCGAATGCCCGGTGCTGTATGTTTTGTGCCCTTCTGTTTTGCCCCTGGGCCTGCTATCATCGTCTTGATTCACCGTTTTGTCATGCCAACTGATCACGGTATTGAACCTCTTGGACGTTTGCACCTCATCTATCATTTTGGTTGTACAGGTCTTTGCTTTTATACAATGCCATTGTGCTTGGCCCACAGCGTCTCGAGCTCCCCACTTCACTGGGGCCTTGTAGCGTCCTCCTCGGATTGCTGTTCAGTCGTCTCAGCCTCTTCAGACTCTGTTTGTTCAACCTCCTCCACCACCTCCTCAACAGAAGACTTCTTTGTTATCCTGCTAAACACAGCCAAGAAGCCACCTCCGACAACGAGGGTGCCGACCTTGGGTCTGCAGACATACCCCCTCGACACGGGCCCCGTCTCCCCGGCCCGCTCGAATTTGCGGATGCCGACGGCCTTGACCTCCCAGTTCCTTCCGCCGAGGGCATCCTTGAACCCGGAATCGCTGTTGGACGTGGACGTGTGCAGCTCGACGACGCGGTCCAGGACCAGCGGCTGGCCCGTATCCTTGGCCCACATCTCGAATTCGAGGATCTGCGTGATGGAGGGGTAAAACACGACCATCTTCCCCCCGGGCTGCAGCGCCTGCACCGCGACGTCCGCGTGCTCCTGCGACGCCGGCAGGTCCAGGATGACGTGCGCGAGGAACGGCTCCCCCCCCTTCTCGGCGAGGCGGGACGAGAGGTACGACCGGATCGTGCTGACGTGGAAGTCAACGTCGGAGAGGTACAGGCCGCGCCGGAAGTACCTGACGAGCTTGTGGGCCATGCGGCTCGACGTCGGATTGATATCCAGGGTGTGGAGAATCGCGCGGCGGCTGGCGGCGTGCTTCGCGTGCATCTCGGCGAGTTCCGGGTCAGCGATCTGCAGCGCGTGCGCCGAGTGCGCATATTCCGGCGCATCGTCGTCCGCCGCAGGCTTCCGCGGGAGCGTGTTCCTCTCGTACTCCGCCGTGCACAGCGCCTCGCGCAGCTTCAGCGGCACAGGCGGGTTCGCGCCGTGGATCGCCCGCGCGAGGTGCAGCGTCAGCGCGCCCATGCCGGTGCCGGCCTCGAAGATCTCGACCGGCGGGCCGTCGTCAAAGTCCGGGTCCTCGCCGGGGGACGGCAGGTTGAGGTCGAGGATGGAGACGATCATGCTGGCGTCTTGGGGGTAGATCTAACCCTGCACCCGTCAGTCTGCGATTCCCGGTGCTATGCGATCAGGGGCCGTTCTCGTACCGGCGTCGCGACCCGTGGGGAGTTTGAGACGTATTGCGCCAGGGTGACTTGTTGCAGCCTCACATCGCGGCCGGTGGTGTCCTTGACGGCGTCGGTGAAGGTCTTGCCGATGACGTCTGAGCCGTCGAGTCTTGCGCCGTAGCTGAGTTTGATCTTGCCGTCCCTGCGCAGGGGAGGGGAGAGGTGGAATTTGGCTTCGCGGTCGCCGCGCTGGCGGAGGACGATTACATCGTGTTCTGGTGGGTGTTAGGAAGTAAACAGTGTGGTGGAAGATGGTTCCATACCTTGGATGACCCGTCCCGAGCTGGCGCACCGGCACAATGGTCGACTGAGGTGTCTTGGAAGACTCAATGGCCAGAGTCTGGGTGGCATTGTGGAAATTCGGTTTGGGAATGTCGAAAACGAGGTCGCGGAAATCTTGCGCGACTGAAGTGGGATGTACTCGTTTAGAAGCATAAGACTCTACAACTGCATTTCATAGCGTATCTCAAGCAATAACTCCATACACGGAACAACTCGAATCTCGCATACTCTGTCCCTGACCTCATATCCTCAATCTCATGTCCGTGACTTCACATCTCCCATGTATCCGACTCAGGCGGGGTATTGATACGGCGCTTTCTCGCACTCACTTGGGCATCGTACCAGAAGTTCTTGCCGTACAATGTGCATCCGAAACAACCAGCCATGTCACCTCGGCACTTCTTTCTGCCCCAACGACAACACGGCTTACCAAGTTCAACTCGTAGTCGACGGTTCACTGTGCGGTGCTGCTTTGCCACCTCTTGGGCCTTGTGATCTGCGATTACCTGCAGAGAATCCCACAGATTCTCTTTCCGTTGCGCTTTTCCTTCGGCGCGTTTGAAAACCTGGCCTTCTTGCTTTTCCAACAACCGTTGCTTTCGCTCATTCCACAGAATGATGTCTTCCGGCTCGGCGTCGCAGTGTGCTTCAAGACAATCCAGTGGGTCAAGAAGCAAGTTGACGGAGTCGATGATGCTCTTCTCTGAAGGTTTTTGCTTCAGCAGACCAGCGTCGTCTTGGAAACAGCTAGATGCGACGGAAACAGCAAACTTCATTGCTGGCTTTGCCTGGTCCTCCTGGATAGCTTCTTCCCAAATCGATGTGTCGTACATTATGGCATGGCCTGCTTTGTTGGCGGAAAAGACCTGCACGACACCCCAACGTCCAAGGTCAAAGGCTAGATGCAGGGCGTTGGTGTAGGTACGGAGATACTCGTTGCCACTGGCGTAAATCCAGGTACACTGAAGGAAGCATGCCTGCCTAGGATTGACTCCATTGCTGAGTAGCCAGCGAACAGTCTCTGATTGTCCAAAGAAGGCCGCCTCGTGGAGAGCTCCATATTCCTGAAAATAAACGATTCTCTTCGCGTCTTGCCGAGGGTCCACAACAATACGCTTGAAGGCGTCGATGCGTTTATCGATCTCCATGATCTCCAGGCGTTTCTCCTGGATCTCTTCGTCTGCTTCATCTTTCCACCCCGGCGGTTCATCTGGGCGAGGGAAGCGAGGCCCCGGATGTCTCGGACATCTTTCAAGATGATGAAGAGCAGCTCGTTGGGGAGGGTTTCTAGTTTTGCCATCGTACTCGGCGACGTTTGTGTCTTTGTCTCAGTCTATTTGGTTCTTCTCTTGCGTTGGGGAAAAGATCTTGCTGCGGCGTGAGTAATATTTTTGTGGAAGCGTAGTGGCAGAGGTGAAGAGGAGAGCGACGTGAAGGTGAAAAAAGCTGAGGTGAGGAAAGTTGGAGATCGCACGAGCGAGAAGGAAGGAACGAAAGGCGGTTCCAAAAATTGCAATTTCGGATTTGCGTTTTGAGCGTTTCCAGCAACGTTGGAAGGATCAGAAGGTGAAATGTCGCGAAAAGGAAGGGGCGAGGACACGATTGAGGTGAGATGGGAAGGTGTCAAGCTGCCAAAATGCTTGATCGACGCACCTGCCTCGCGGTCGAGATGGCAGGTCGTTGTAGAAATGGCAGGAAGTCGCTTCCAAATAATCTCTTTTGCCCCAACTTCACCAAATCATCAACATTTCCACGAGACAAAGCCAGGACTTCAACCAATATCCTTCCACCATTGCAATCAGGTGCCAGAGTTTTTGACAAAAGTATTACGCGCATAGTTAAGTCAGTGATACTGTATGCGCAGACAACCGCAGGCAAAGCTCCCTTCCGTCACTGACAACGGCTAGGCAGGATGGCAACTTTCAACAACCTCCCTTCGGAGGTCCGTCTGATCATCGCCGGTTATCTGATGAACTCAGCACACCTCTCACGTTTTGGAAGAGTGTCACGCAATCTATACGGCCTCGTTAAACCACTTCTATATCGCAGAGAAATCCGGAAACCCTGCAGAGAGAACCGGATTCTGACTTGGGCGGCTAAAAAGGGACATCTTGACATCCTGCAGCTATTGGTATATTACGGCCAGGACGTTGGAGCGATTAAATATACGGGTTGGGACTGGTACGTATTTCCACCCAGGGAGTGTCTGCCTCTGGAGATGCGAGGGAAAGGAGAGAAGAAGGTGCTGCTCAGTAGGGGCCAGAGGCATGGAGCCATTCACAACGCAGCCATGCATGGCCACACCGAGGTCGTCAAATGGCTTATACAGCAAGGCGTGTCGATCTTCGAAGACTCTCTCAACATTTGTGGCTGCCCTTCGGGAATCACTTGGCAGGAAGATATGCCGTGGCCAATGAACGGGCCCCGAACAGCTTGCCTTCTGGCAATTCTACACCAGCATTACACCACAGCTCATGTCTTGATGGAAGCGGGAGCCGGCGTCCATGGAAACCAGTGGATGCCAAATGGAATAACCATCTGGCAGGAAGCCGTCTAGGAGGACGACGACAGATCGATTCTCAGATACGCCTCTCACATCGCTTCGACTCTCGTGTCTGGGGTGTTACGAAACGACGAGATTGAAAGTGAGGAGTCCGCAACACAAAACAACGTTGATGCCGTGGAACTGTTGTTGCATCCAGCAGAGGCCTTGGAGGCATATGCTTTGGATGGATTCGGCAAGATTGCGAAGGCTGTGTTCCCTAGGGACGCAAATTAGGAATGCAACTCAGAGATTGACAGATTATGCCGGGTATGGGGACGGAAGAGATGCAGGGGCTTGGGTTGCCTCGCTTGCTCCATTTTCGAGACACGCTATCAGGCGAGAAAGGCCCGGGAGAAGAAGATTATTCGCCATCTTATAGGCAGGACACTGAGTTGACCCTTTGTGACAAACTTGGCGGCTCCAGTTTCGTTGTAGTTCAGTACTTGACATAGCTAATCGTTTCGCATTCACTGAGCCGTGGTCTTGTTATGCCGAGGAGTGACTATGCCCGCCAACTGGGTAATTTGTTTGGAGTCGTTTTGCGTGGCCTGCGCCGTAACTTGGGAATAGTGGCATCTGATGTAATTTGCGTCCGCCCCTGTTTGGAAAACAACGTCCAGTATTGATGCAGATTACCAGCTCAACTGCCAGATCCTGGGGTTACGCGGCCACGACAGCTCTGGGATCTTCTAAAACGAAAGTTGTCGAGCTGAAGGACATACAGTTTTGTTATCTATATGCACCAGGCATTACGCTTGAATCACTGCAGGATCAAAGGATCTACCTCAGAGGAAGGCGTGTTTTTCCTCCGTTCAAGTCACTACGTTTCTTATGTACTGATATTGTATACTGAAAGTTCTTTTCCGCCAAAATGAGATGACGGTGATAGAGACGAACGAGAGAGACAGAAGCAAAGCCCGAAGGGAGTACGCTCTCCATGGCGCGGAAAAAGTGTGGTCCCTATCCCAAATGGAAGGCAATAGCATCTCGCCCCTTCCTAACACGAGCAAAGGTCTACCCAAATCTTCAGAGAACGGCTCGTTAGGGGTCTCTCCATCCAATTGCGAGCGGGTACTATCTTATGTAGGCTTAGGTAGGCAGACATCTTCCCGCCACGTCCTAGGGCCGCATGACCTTCGACTCCTTCCCCACCATGTACTGAGCATCGTTCATCTCGTCACAACCCCATGCTTCCAAGTCCCCCCTAAACGCCCCGAGAAGCCCGGCACTGACCCATCGGGTTCATGAAGACCACATGAAAACACCCAACGAATAACTCCACCCACCGCATTTGCGACAATGCCGCGCAAGACCCAACCTAAGCCCGCCCTGGGTGGCATTTCCCTCTTCGGGCAAGGGGCTCTTCGCGACCTCTCCGCCGCCGACGTGCGCAACGCGACTGCCATCATCAACGCGGTCCTTCGTGGAGATGTCGACAGTGGTAGCCAAAAGGGCCTGAAGCCGCAGAAGGCACCTGTCAGTTTCCCCTGAATTTCCCTTTTTTATTTCTTTCTTCGTTCATCCTCCGAATGCTCACCTAGTCGCCAGGGCACTGGAACTTCCCGGTTCGCTGAGGCCAGACGGGCCAAGACCGCTGCCAAAAAGGCGGATAAGGAGGCTGAGGAGCGGAAGGTGGCCACTGCCAAGAAGGAAGAGGAGAATCCAAATGCGAAAGAGATCGAGAAGGAGGAAGTCTTCGCCAAGGACGAGACGAGTGAGGAGGAGGCTGTGGTCGAGGGCAAGGTGAAGCAGGTGGAAAGCAACGATGCCATCACCCACGTCCCGACGAGACAAATGTCAGACGTCGAGTTCGAGAACTTGTTAGTAAGGCTGCAATTGTACTAGAGACGGGCTGTCAAACATATGTTCTGGAGGAAGCTCTCAAGAATCGGAGGAAAGCCTGGGCGGGGCATCACAGCATACATTCCAACTGAAAGACTAAATGAGACGAATCGTTGAAGAATAATATCGATTTCGCTACCAAAGATTGGGTGGGGGTATCTCATGCCATGCAACGCTAAAGGACAGTCCAGACATCATCCAACGCATTTTTTCTGTCATCATCGATCATGTCGTGCTTCATCATCGTCTTTTCTTTCCACCCATGGCCTTCTTTCCAAAGCCGTCCTGCGCGCTTTTTTTCTTCGGTTTGTCTCCCCATTTGAATAGAATCGAACAATGTCCCAGACAAGACGAAGAAAAGAGCGAACGGCCCTGCCAATCCAGATTATGTTTCCCTAATTCCGTGTTTTCCAAAGTAGAATGAGTCGTGGTGTCCCGGTCAGTCCAGCGCTGCTTTCCCTTCCATTGCGTTTCCAAAATATGTCCTATCGCAGATAAGGTAAAAGAATGAAATACATTAAATAGACAAATATCGTGTTGCCTTGATCGCTTTTGGGGGTGTTGTGATAGGAGGGGTGTGATGCCTCGGCGCAGCCAGGCCGGCGGGTACAGGAGGGTTCCGTGACCCTATACTATGAATTACAACTGTCGCCAGTGGTGTGTTGTAAGAGATAGGAGATGGATAGTATGGGATACAACCGCGACCGACAACCCAGTCAAGGGGTCGGGCGGGCCACGCAAACGCCGTCCTGTGTCTACCGGCTGCTTTGCTCTTGTGTGATGATATAGAAAATTCAACACCAAACTGGTGTTGCAGATGGGCTTGCGCCCTCTTGAATCTTTGATGCGAGATCTTCCTCTTGTTCCGGAACCTGATAATGATGCCTTTTGGATAAGAAATCAGGGGTATGTAGGATAGGAAACGAGGGTTATGAAACGCTAAAATAAAACAAAGAAGTCCCGTTAGATGCTCGCGGTGCGAGCCCTCTCCGGGACTCGTGCGTAGCAGACCATGAGCTTGAAGCTGGTCCGCCACTCTTCGCACTCCGCAAGCAGGGCACGATCGCCCCAGATGCTGCGGCTGACGGCGGTCCCCGCGGCGCTCTCGTAGCAGCGGCTGTACCACCAACGCCCGACCTTGGCGACCATCTTGGTGATGTTCTCGTCCGCCGAGTCGCCGTCGTCGTTCATCATCTCGGCCAGGCTGCGGATTTCCTTGGCCTTGCGGGTTACCGGGGGCTTACTGCTGCCTTCGGTCCGAGGCACGACGCTTGCCACGGGCACGCCGACGCGGCAGGTCTTGACGTCGGTGAAGCCCTTGCGGCCGAGGAGGCGGAGGATCAGGTCCGAGCTGGAGCTGATGTTGATCTCGGGGTTGCGCTCGTGGATGCGCTCCTTGATCCGGCGGATGGTGCGGCGTCCGCGGTTGCCCATGTTGTTGAGGTCGACGTCGAGGATCGAGAGCTCAATGTAGCCACCCGGCTTGAGAACGCGGCGGGCCTCGGAGATGATGTTGCGGTAGTGGGACTCCGGTGCGGCGGTGGGGAAGCGGAAGACGACCGAGGTGAAGGACTCAGGGCCGAAGGGGAACTTGGCGGTGTGAGAGAGGTACTGGATCTGGTGGTGGTTGGGCGGGCTCAGGGGGAAGCTGGAGGAGTTTTTGTGTTCGTCGGGGAGAGGCGCCCGCGGAGAGAGGTTGAAAAAGGTTGCGGCTGGGTACGTCTCTGCTGCGTAAAACGACCAGTCGTCGTTGCCGAGACCGTCAACGACGAGAATGGAGTGGCGCTTGAGGGAGCCGACGACGGGGACTAGCTGGTCACGCGCTGGGGAGAAGAGGACGTGCCCAAAGGAGAGCCACTTGGAGACCGTCATGGAGCCGACGCGGAGGTTTACCTGGGAGAGAGGAGACTCGTCCTCCGAGGACTTGCAGCTGGACATGGACTGGCGGGATCTGCGGGAAGAGTTGCTGCTTCGCTGGGAAGTGATGGTAGCTTTGCGGGCCAACTCGGTGCTCTCGCGGTCGATCGCGCTGGCGGGGACGTCGGCAATGGGGATCAGGGTCAGGGAGTTGGAGCTGGCTTCGGGCTTGAGAGCAAAGGCAGCTTTCAAGCGCTCAGTCATGTCGGCGCTGTAGACGCTCGACGAGGTTGCGGTGGTGTTTTCGACGGGTTTCTCGGCAGCCTTGGGAGGAACAATGGTGGGTGATTCCAGGGGTTTGAGGGATCGCTTGGAGAGTCTGCCATCGTGGCCCTCCAGATGAAAGGGAATGCCCTTGGAAGAGGTTGCCGAAGGGGGGACTTCGCCGATGAGGTCGTTGTACTCGTCCCAGATCTCATCTTCCACGAGGGGTGCATTGGGGTCCGGAACGTAAGCAAGGGCATCAGCCATGGTGTACATCCCGCCGCTGGAAGAAGTGCTAGTGGTGCACTCAGAGTTCTTTCGGGGAGAGAAGGCGAGGAACTCGCGGCCGATCTGGACCATCTCAGGCGTCTTGAGGGGAACAATGGACGAACGGGGATCTGAGTTGGTTTCGACGCTGGTTGCGGTGGTGGCAGCCGACTCGCCGCGAGAGAGCTCCGGGGTAGACAGCTCCGGGGTCGGGCCAGAGGCGACAAAGTCGGGGTTGAAGGCTGCATCGTCCGGGGGCATGCTCATGCTGATCCTGTTGAATGGGCGCGAGAAGCTCCTCGACGACGCGTGCTCGGGTCGAGAGGTGACTACCTTTGGGATGCGCCCGACTTGAGGCAAACGACTGGGGCGTTCGGCTGGCTTGGCGGCACTGGACTGCGAAGCCTGCGTCTTCATGGAGCGGATGGCAGGGATGGACGTGGAAGTCGGCTTAGCGGAGGCAGAGTTCCTGCGCGCCTGTGATGACTTTGTCGGCTGGGTGAGCCTCGACAGCGACTCTCTCCTTTGGTCCTGGCTTGTGGTGGATGCCCGTCGCTCCTTGACTGTCTCCGTAATCGGCGGTGGCGATGGCAGGTCAAAGACGGCTGCCTCGCGGAGAATCTCCTCAACGTCTGGCGGTCCAGAGTCTTCTTGCTCGGAGCCGTCCATCATCGTGTAAAAGGCGGCCGGCTTGTGCTGGACCACCTTGACGGTGGCAGCAACGGGAACGGGCTCGGGCTCCTTCTTGTTGGGCTGGCTCCGAGATCTGCTAAAGAGCTTCCACTTGCTTGGAGAGCGAGCTCGCTTGGTCAGCTTCTTAGGCGGCGTCGCGGTGGCTGCGGCAATGCGACCGCGGATGACTTCTCTGTGCTTCTCAAACTGGGAGTCGTCAGACAAGATGGTGGTGTCGTAGCTGTCCATTGACGGCGCCGATATGCCGGTGGTGTTGATGGGCTGCGGCAGCTTGAGAGGGCTTTGATCGGGAGACGTCCTCAGCCGTTGAACGGACCTCCTGAAAGCCAGGGTGGACTTCATGGTGACGGCCTCAGAGTCGCTGCTGTCGGAAGGACGGCGATGACTGAGGGAAGGGTGAGGACCGCGAGGAATGGCGGAGGGGGCGAGCCCAAACCGGCCAGTGCTGGAGGTGGTTGACGTCTCCGAGGCGTACCCGAGGCTCTGGTTGCTCTCCGAACGATGCAGGTCGACACTGTTGTTCCTATTCTCAACGACACTGCCGCCAGAGATGATGACGGGGTTCATGCGCTCCAGAAGGAAGGTGTCGGTTGGCTGGTTGCTGCTGAGACTGTCCTGGGACGAGGCAGGGCCCATGCTGTTGCGGGCCCCGTTGGCGGATGAGCTGCCGCTTCGTCGCCGAATCGCACCTAGCCGTCCGTATCCCTCGTGCCCCGTGCCAGCGGCAGGCCCCTTGCGTGCCGGCTTCTCCTTCTTGTCGACCTGAGTGACCTCGGGTGCCGTCTTGCGACGACCAAAGAAGGGGAAGCGACTGAACGCCGACGTTCCAGGGCTGGGAGTGCGAGTCGGGCGCTCCTTCTTCTTGTCAGATGTCGCTGGTCGAGGAGCCGGCGTGGCCTCTCTGCTCGCGGGCAGGCGGGATTGCGGAGGCTTCTCTGAATACAGAGGCGTGACAGACCGCGAGAGGACCTGCGGCTCCGGGCGCCTGTCGTTGACCAGGGACGCAGACGAGAGGTTGCTGTGGATGATGGGCAGCGGCCCAAACAACTGCGACTGCAGGTCAGGGGTGTTCTCTCTGCTGGGCCGGGTTGGCGGTGTCTGACGGGGCGAAGCACTTGGCATCAGACGCGGAGGAGATTGCACCGGTGACGGCGGGGTCATGATGGGCATGGCCGGCTCTCTGGCCGCCTTGGACGGGGACTCGTCATTGCCGGGACTCTGGGTGAACTTCTGCGACGACTTGCGGGGCGGCGGGCTCGGGGGCAGGGGCGACAGCCTCTTCTTCTTTACGGACGATTTCCGCTCGACCTCCCTCACGGTGGAGTTTGACGACGAGGATGTAAGAGACTCGCGGACGGCGGCGAGACCTTGGGGGTCGGCGCTAAACGCATCCATCTCATTCGCGCTTCCAGCTCTTCTCCGGGTCACTGGCGGCCGGGTTACGGCCGGGCTCAACTGTCTCGTCCGGGGGGCAGGGATTCGCATCGGGATCACCAGGCCAGGTGACTGTGACGACATTGACGTGGGAGTCGTGTCTCGACTGTACGGTCCTGGACCGGGCGACTCGGAGAATCTCGTCGAGGGGCTGCCGCTGAAGGCGCTCAACTGGCTGCTTGTTCCGGAGAACACGGGCGTTGGAGGCGGCAGGTCGTGAGTAGCCAACCTGTGGAGGAAGTCGACGCTGGAGCCCTCGGAGGAGGTTGATGGCCGTCCGGTGTAGGTATAGTCTCTGTATCGATCTAATTCGGGGTAGATGGTGACGGACTGCGCCTGGGTCTTGGGCAAGTCCACAACATGGGCGATCCGGATCTCTGTCGGGCTCTCGGTGATGCCCCGGTCGAGCTGCATTCCCGGGTCGAGCGAGGACCGTGATCGAGGAGCAGACGATGAGGAGCTCGTTCGCGTGGAGTCGGTCGACCCATGGCTAAGACTTGGAGTTTTTTGGGCGACCGAGGATTTCTTCCTTCGCAGAACGTTGCGAGGTTTGGGGCCGGTCTGGGAGCGTCCCGAAGAGGACGAGCCTGACATTGTCGGAACGTGGCTCGGTCTTTCCGAAATTGTGCTGTTGGAGCTCCATGATTGTGTTTGGTGAGTTAGCGGAGGTCGGTTGGAGGGTACCGGGAGAGCTGGACGCCTCGACGAAGGCTGGAGCTCCCGCGCCGGTTTGCTCTGGGGCTGGGTGGGTTGTTGGATCGGGATTCGGATGCTCTCTCCTTCTCTGCGCACTCGTCGTTCTTCCCTGGGTTCCATGTACGCTCTTCTCGCTCGTATCTGTTCATCTGGACGACTCGGCAAGCCCGAACCCGTGCGGAGGGTTGCCATATTGTCCTGGAGAGATTTCTGGGCCTTTCCACCATTACCAACTCTTCTCAAATATCATGTTGAGTCACGATGGATACGTGAGGCCTGCCGAGGAGTTAGCGGCGGACGGCAAACAGTGGCTACGAGAATAACCTGGCAGTGACGACCCGACGTCCTCAATTAGGTGCTGACCACGCTGGGCGCAACGGGTCAGGCGCAAGATCACAGGAAACAGAAGAGTAAATCCCTCGACCTCGACTGACTAACAGCAAAGGAATAAAAGGGTTTCCAGCAGTCCCAAGTAGGCAGTTTGGGGGCTGGGATGTGACGCCGAGCACAGCCAAGGGGAGCGAAATGGGGATATAAGAAGAGATGGATCAGACAGGCACAGTCGACGAGAAAAGATGAACGTCCTGGAACGAGCAGAAAGGAAAAGGAAGTGAAAAAATTATCAACAGGGAATGCTGGGCGCGGAAGAGGGGGAAGGGATCCGGAGCTGAGATGGTGGTGGTGAGGTGTGATGGTGGGGTGGTGGGAGGTTGCGCGGCTGTCGAGGGGAAGCCGATTCGGCTGGGAGGGTCGTGGTGGTGGTGGAGGGGTTCGGAGGGGTCCTCGAGATGGTGGGCAGAAGCCGCGTCTAGACACCAGCGCTGGCGCCGTCGGTGGGATGCTGTGTGGTATGAGCCAGCCTCTGTGTTGTGACGGCAAGCTGATGGGGATGTTTGGGAATGCGACTGGTTAAGCGTCTGGGGAAGAAGAGGCCGTTGGGTTTAGCCTTGAAGACGGGGATGGAGTCCAGATAAGTTGCTGCGGAGGGGCAGACGGCAAGCTCTGGTGGCAAAAGAAAGAGGGCAGGGTATCTAGTAGGTATCGTGTGGCAGATATTTGCTGGCGGTACAGACAGAGTAGAGAGAAAAAAGAAAGCTACAGTTGCAACGGCCAGGTCGGGACAGAGAAAGGCAAGATTGGATTGTATATAGGTGAAGCAAGGCATCTCGGTCTCTCTTCCATTTTGGCTGGAGCCGGCCTGCTGGAAAGCAGCCGGCGTGGATGGACGGAGGACGTCGGCGAGGGCAAGGTACCTTACCTAGGTAGGGAACCTTAGCCAGCAGGGGTATGACTAGCAGAAGAGGACGGTAGGCCGTACGTAACGGAGTACTCGGGACCTGCAATGTTATTCTGTGTCTGAGAGGTGTATCTGGCCCGCATCTGCATCTAAGGTATCTAAGGTACAGATGGACTCGATTGCTGCTATTCTTTGCGCGTGGCGTCTGAACCCTTGCACCCGGGCTTTAGCCTCTAGCGTGCAGCGGTCAAGAAATGGGAATCATGGGCCCAGGTCAGGTGAGGAGCTGCTGGAAACGCCGAGGGCGGCGCTCTGGGATTGGGCAGGCGAGGCAGGGAACGCGCGCAGGAGGGAGCAGATCAGACAGCGGTATGCGCCAGTCACGATGTTGAGTCATCTTTGGGCCGTTTGGGGGAGAGAAGCGAGGGTCTGGAAAGGGGAGTACTACCACTGTGTACGGAGCAGTAGAGGACTAGACAGGGAGCAGATGCGAACTGTCGCCGTGGACCTACATAGTAATGGGCCATTGACGGGTCTTTCTGCAGATGCACAGGAGAAGCAAAACACAGGCAGACAGGGCATGGAGGGCATGGAGGGCAGCGAGGGGAGACGAGGTGGGGAGGAGGAAGAGACGCTGAAAGAGGCACCGACAACCAAGGGCTGGCTGGCGGCAATCTCTGCAGACTGCGAGGCGTGCAACTGCTGGGCTGTGCCGCCATGCGGCAAGAGACTCGCCCTGTACTCTGCATACACGGCTCGTCCTATGGGAGTCGCGAGAAGGCTTGAGAAGGCAACTGGACGACACCATTGGGCCGCAACCCCCTGCCATGCCCTTGCCCGGATTGGGGGTTGTCTGCATCGTCTGGGATGCTGCGATGCTGCGAGTCTGGGGGTGAGGGCAGGGGAAGGGGGTTGTGGGCACGTCGAATTCGATGTTTTGCTTTTGCAGAATTGAGAGAGAGAACCGCGGGACGAGACAACTACCATGGACAGAAGAATGGCATCATAGCCCGGCCAGTGTCGGTGACGATGTCGGTGACGGTGGTGGTGGTGCTGGCGACCCGTAGAGATGGCTGTGCTTACCGCCAGTCGGTCGACGCTACAGAGAGACCGACAAAAAATACCCGCGCAGCCCTTCACCGACGGCGAGGGCGGTAGTTTCTTTTGGGTTGGCAACTCGGCACGGGACTCGAATTGACTCTGTGGAAACTGGATGGCGGGGGCAAAACGGGCCAAAGTGTCCAAGCTGGCGGCTGGGAGTGACCCTGGAGCGCAAAGGGGATGGCCCGCCCCGCTAGGTGTGGACGAGTGAGAAAGATGAGAGGAAAAGACAAACAGAAAAGGTTCTCGTCGTCCGTCGTCTCGTGAGTGAGAAGGCAAAAGTAATAGGCGTGGTGTAATAAGGATGGAGCAGGCAGGGATGGGGCTGGACGCGGTTGTCGAATAGACGGTGATATGTTGGCTGAGCGTTTGTTAATGGGAAACGACATCGGATGGGGCATGGACGGAAATGGCCATCAATGGCAGCATTGGCAGGCATCGAGGACGACGCCGTCGAACTGAAAAGACGCAGTTGCAGCTGCTGGAGACTGGGAACCGGAAACTGGAGAACGAAAGCGAAAGGACGGAAAGCAGCGACGGACCACAGGTGCAGGTCACAGACTCAACTCACAGGCCGCTTGCTGGAGGGAGCGGGCAGGGCAGGGCAAGGCAGGGGGTCACCACAACCGCACAAGCCAGGTGCAGCTCTGCCCATTCCCAAAGCGGCACTAGCGCATCGGTACTTTGCCCATGTACCTGCGGGTCCAGACGGCTCAACTGGAACGTGCGCAACTGCCACTGCGAGTCCAACGGCTCTCTCTTTTTGTTTTTTGACTCTTTTTTGGACTTTGCACTTTGAACGCTCCAGCCCTGGCTGGCACTGCTGGGCCCATCGACAGCCTCTCAACACCTGGTCGTTTCTAATTCTACCTTATGGAAACCAATCCACTCTGGACAGCTCATGGGAGCCCTCACATACACGAACTAGAGTTGACTCCTCGTCAAACTCCTCGACGCTCGCCCTCCCTTCCCCTGCGTCATCCGTCGTCTCTCCGCAACCGCTGTCAGTCGACCGTCAACAGCGACAGCAACGCCCGTGAACCGCCTGCTACCGAGCAAAAGCAAAGACGACGGGAGCCTTTGATTCACCAACCCCCGCGACTGTCGTCAACATGTCATCTATCAATGATCCACCGCATGTCTCACTCTACGCTGCCCGAGAGGCCATGTTTCTGCATGTCTTACTCTTGTCCCACCCTCTCTGTTGATCGCCCACGCTACCGATACGCTTTCACGCTTGCCCCACCCCTCTTCCTGCTGCCCGGCGCTTGTTTGGCGACCTCCTTTCGGTCATGTATCCCAGATGGAGTCCAACCTCACTCTTCAGAGATGGTGGTGGGCACGGCTTCAAGGGCAGTCGACACGGACCACACTCACCCCACTCGAGATATCATATTCTGATATTATCTCGACAATGTTTGTGCGGAAGTGTATAGACCGGCCGCCGCGGCATCAACTTGATTTGCTCTGAATCCTCGGGCCTACTCCTGCGGGAAACCAACAAGGGAACATCGCCTGGGCGCTCGCTCCTCGACGTTGCTCCATCCAGAGACTCGCAGGAGGATCGACAGAGGACCCCGCGATGGACGCGCAGGAAGCACCTACTTACCCAGTAAACAGTATCTCGACTGCACCGCAAGCCTCTTGGACGCGCCATTCCAACTACACTACCAGGAAGCGCCACCAACGAGCAAACGCGGTTGTCGTCGTCAACGTCGAATTAGAACTTTGGTGATGACGACCCAGGCCCGTCTAGTCTGCTCGCTTGCACACCCTCTCGAGTCTCAGCCTTCATCTAAATCCTAAAAATCCGGGCACGGGAAGACTATGGATTCGAGCCTTTCTCGAGGGTCCAACCAACGACTTTATTCTCCGGCTAGGCAGGCAACGATACGCTCCCATGGCTTCGTCGTTTAACTCGCTTACCACCACGAGATTATCGTCGGATGAGTCTGGGTCGCGCCAGCAACCAACCCGCGAGCCTGCTGCTTCGAGACCGTGTGGCCGCGGGGTCGTCTTCCAACTGCAGAAAGAAGCCATTTCGAAGACTTCCATTCGCACGCAGTGCTACGCCACGGCTAATCTCCCAGGCCCTGTCTTGGTCAGAAACAGGAGTTTGGAGATTGTCTCAACCCCAATTCAGATCCGCTCATCGTCGACTATTGCTTCCATCTCACGTAACGCACCCAACCACGGCCGACTTTACGGTTACCCGTCTGGCCTGCTTGGGGTCGAAACAGTCCCGTCGCCGTCATTGGCCGGGCCGAAATGGATCTTCTGGGCGGCAGGGGGTTCGGTCCCTTTCTGCATTTACGATTGGCCCGCTCGTCTTCAATTATGTCCAATCATCTGAGCTGCCCGAGACATTTTCCCACCATCCATCTCGCGTCCCTGAGCATCCATTTCCCCTCATGCATGTCTCTCCTTACCCGCAGCTTTTGGAAACCGCTCTTCACCAATCGACCGCGTGGGCTTGACGACGAGACTGCTCGATAAGGACCGCCGGGATGGAAAGGAGCTGATTCTGGCGTCATGGACATTAGTCAGAGATGACCGTCTCATCTAACGTTTGACTAGGCCCGTTGAAAGTCTCTCCGCAACGGCCGCGAAATGACAGCTCCCGTCGCACATGGCCCTGCATGGAGCAACCTTGACAGGCCGAGCACGGTGCTCACAGTGCACGGTATCCGAAAAGAAACAAAAATGTTGACATGCGATGGAGCTGCTGGCTCTGGGATGCCTGGCATGAAATTCCACTGCAGCAAGGCAGTATGCACGATAACGAGAATAGAAGCAGGCCCTCTCCGCGACCCAGATGGGATCATCGATCCAACAGCGGCCGTCAGGCAGACCGCCGTAGCAGGGTCTGTCCGGCAGTGGAATCACGGGACCGGCTCACCGGACCAGGCAGCGTCTCCTCAACGTCAGTGCCAGCGACGACATCCAGACAGCGACGCAGCAAACAAAACCAGAGCAGCTGAAACCTGCAGCTCGACTGTGGCGATTGTTATGCGCTGGCCGCGTCTAAAACAGGCACATCCAGGGCCGACAGCCGGGTCTCTGCTGCAAAAAGACAGCCAAGGTCGCCCGCCGAAGCGAGCGAGACGACGTGCAGGAAGCAATTCGCAAACCGGCGCCGTAAGGTGGCGCTCAGAGTGACGGTAGTGAGGCAACCTGAAGCCACAAGGGCCACTTCACACATGCACTCCGCCACGCGCCTCATCCGTGGCCCTTGCAACTGGGTGCCGTGAGGCTGGTGACGTGGCATTCAGACCCGATGGAGCGGGTCTCGGGTGGCTCAGTGCCAACGGAGCCGGGCTCGGTTGAGCGAGAAAACGGCAACCCTGTGGCTTTGCCCGGCTTTTTGCGGTGATCGCAAATCTCTGGGCTTTTCTTTCCCGGTTCAGAGGGCGCACATCGCCCATGTACACATGTACTCGGTACTTGCAGCGGTGAAGGGCAACGATCGTCTCGCTGACTCCGAATGGTAGAGCACAAAACTGGCATTCCATCGGCGACGAGATTGAATCACAAACGAAAAGGCCTGCAGAAGCGAGACTGGAGCAACAAGATGAGAATCGGACATGCTCTCTGCAATGACATCGAAGACGAGAGAAAGACGAACCCAGCAACCGAGCCCTTGTCAGTTTCTCCAATCGTAGCCGCCAGAGGTCCCGCGACCGGGGGTCGTTGCTCAGATGGACAGGGGTTTACGGGCGTTGATTGGCCTGTGGGTGATGAGACAGCAGGGATGTGCAATCTCACGAGTCTTCAGTAGCGAGTAACGTGACGGCGACGAGGTGCGGATTGCACGGCGGTTCTTCACACCCCCATCGGCGGCTGCTGGGGATGGATGAGAGAATAATTAAAAAGGGAGAAAAAGTTTGTTCACTTTGGGCTTTGTGTGTGTTGGTGTCATCCCCCACGAAGGTCCGCACAGACGAAGGAAGCCCAGAGAATTGCCCGTCCGTCCCCTAGCGCAAACGTCGGACTTTTTGTTGGTCTTTTCTCGTTAACGCGGGATTAGCGCGCTGGGCGTGGGATGTTGGAAAGCCGCCTTCGTTCAAGCTAGAGCTGAGAGGTTACGGGGGCTAGCTAGAACTCTTCAGCTGGTGAGTAATGATGCGTTGGCAGGTTTACCGACGTATCGGTCCAAGTCAAGGCGCTGCGTGGACGGAGCTGTAGATCAAGTCTTCTTGCTCACCTTACCCTTTCGGCGCACGTACATTTCTTCTCGCCTTGACTAGGAGATTTTGTTGGAAAAGCTTCGGGAGCTAAAAGACGCCGGCGGGCGACGGACGAGGGTCCGGCTGAGAGGTTGGTTGGGTGGGTGGATAGCGGGGGCTTTTTCGTGTTGGAAGGAGCCACTCTCTGCTGAGGGACTTGTGTGTGTATGTTGGTTTGCTATATGGATCTCCTGTTGGATTGAGAGGAAAGTGGAAGGCCGGATCGTGATAGGAGGGGCCTTTGGGGATGCGGGTTGGCGGCGTGGCTTTGTTTGTTGGAGCTGATGGCGGAGGAGGGGGATGGGATTCGAAGGAGTTTGTTCCTGGTCTCTCGCTCCAGTTGGGTTGCGCGAGAGGGGGGGGGGGGGGGGGGGCGCCTGCTTTTCTGGCAGGTTTACTGGATCCGCGGGAAGGGCTGAGGTGGTGGACTAAGGTAGTGCTTGGTTTGGGTTAGATGAAGGGGAGAAGTCCGGGCTTGGTTGAGCCTGTGGAGAGGGAAGAATGGGTTTGTGAGAGGGGTTGAGGTCGTGAGGAAGAGTGGTGTTCTGAGAACGGCGATGGGTGTCGTTCAGAGCTGTTTATAAGTGGGTGGTTGTGTTTGTTCTTAGATAGCAGCAATGGAACTCGTAGTTCGCGGCCGTATTGTCAGGACTGGGGCTTGGCCTGGGAAGAGTCTATTGCCTGTGAATGTTGCTAATCTCGAGACGCATCGAACAAATTTGGAGTCGAATGGTAAAGTATTGGAGAGAATACTTGACAGAGGGTGAGGAGTCGCAGAGATGGAGATCAGCGATGCTGTAAGTGAGAGTCTGCGGTACTGACGGGAACCACGCTTATCAGCATCGTCGAGGACTGCAACGGATTACTAGGAGGACTTCCTCGAACAGAAGACTTACATCGTTGTCGGTGGTGGCGGCTTTCCAAATAGTGCGGAAGAACTTTTATATGACTGAAGTCTTCAAGTCTAGAGACCTACTTGAGGATATAAGAGGCCTTGTGGCCGTCTTTCGTTCTCTTCAGGCGGGCCCCGAAAAATGGACTTCGGACGTATGACCAGAAGAGGGGGATCCCATTCTTTCCTGTTGGATGAGCGCGCCCCGTGGTGCTTACTGACACTCTATCTACGCAATGCCCACCCAACCCAGGTTTTCGTTGCCTCTATTCGTCCTCAGTGTCGTCTAGTTATTCAGCAGAATGAATGATATCGGGCTATTTTGAGGGCGATGGGCGGCGAAGGTGTTGAAAAGTAAGTTATTTTGGTGTGGCATCATGTAGATGACCTTCGTAATCCCCTTCAGAAAAAGCACGGGATATTGTACTTCTATTGTGGATTGTGGAAAATGGTGTGGCCTCCGTAGAGCTTTATATTTCATCAGTAGGCCATGCAATTCCCTAAACAGCTAACGGCAGGGTCGGCACTCTAAGCAGGTCAGCTCAGAGGTGGAAATGGTGATGAGTCTAGAATGTAGTTCGTAGTATATATTTTGTGATCTCCCCCATTCTCTTTTTTTTCCCTGAGGCAAATTTTTAGCCCAAAACATGTATGTAATTTTCGCGTTATGCTGAACATCGTACACTTGGTGATACGGAGGTGATGACCCAGGCAGGGGCAATGTTACAGACGATGAAAGATTCGGTCCCGCTTCGTTCTTCGTTTCTCATCGGGTTTGTCCTTTTATACGTGGAAGAAGTCTTGAATAAGCACCAGATTACAACCTGATGGTCTGAAGCATCATGAAAGGGCATGTCTTACCGTTTTCGACATCGGGTATGGGATCAGTGTAGTGACCAACTTTATCCGGGATGCGATGTGCCAGCTCAATTGCCGTCCAAGGTGGTGTAAAGAATGAGCACTTCCTCTCATTGGCTGAAAGTAGGAGCAAGTGACGCTTTATATAACTTCTGATATGTTTTCCTAGGCTACTCTATATTGAACAGCGCCTCGGATGATGACGAGAAATCTTATATCAAACCTTGACTGCAGCCCTCGCAATCTTCGAACCCCCAAGTCTCTTGGTTTTCACGTACGTCTAGGCGGGTCCGGCTGGCTGCTGGGCTCGGCTTCTCTCTCTTCGGAGAAGGAGGACCGGGGATTCTCCGTCCTTAAAACAGGGCGAACACTATGTTTTCGGGTAGCGTTTGTCAACGGATTGCGAGCTGACGGAGATGGATGGGTAGAAGTGCCCTCGGGCTGTCCTTCGGGGTTTGGAATGCAAGTATTACTAGTTAGACTTTGTGACGCAGCACCATCTCAATCTCACAGAGATGCCAATCTTTTAGCTATGTGGTGAGAGTACCACGAATATCCTCAAGTTGATGGGCTGTAGAGGACTTCTTAGTCGCATTACACGCGCCAGTATACCGCAACCCCCTTGGAGAAGAACACCACGGTAGATAATTAGCTCAGGCACATACAAGAATTCGATTACCCTCGACATCGCTAGCAATAGAATCACGATGACATTTCGAAAGGCCGTGTCAATATATAACTCCGATACTAACGCTCATCCATCACCGATGTACGCAGCTTATGTGCGGGTACTGCATCCATCTTGAGCAAAAGCCAATATGGGATGTAGTCGAGGTGTCAAAATAAGTGATGAGAAGTCAGGTGCCGCTACAGTCGCCGTTAACACTATTCTACCGCTGCTATACTTGTGCTGTGTGTTTTGAAGTACCCTCCCTGTCTTTTGGTTATACGGAGGTCGTATGACAAGATGATGGACGCCGACATTGGATGTAATGATTCCACTGATACAGAGGCAAACCCCGATCTCTGTGAAGGAACTGATTTCAAGGTTAGCTTTGATACTCGGCGCTATATAAACAACGTCCCTTCTCCTCGTTCAGCGACCAAATGGTCAATGACGAGCGCGTTCCAATAGCTAAAGGTGGCGAGTCTTCGGCGGACACCAAGATTTGTCAGACAATGGGGTTCGCTCATACATCCATAATAAGCTCGAATCGAATTCTGATCAGGGATATATAGCGGGAATACGCGTGGAACAGTACCTTTGAAGGACGGAGACGATGAGACGTGATGTGGCCTTGTCCTTTGATTCATGGACTGTGTCGAGGAAGAGTGGCATACGCGAAAAGAGAAGCCAATTCGATTCATGTAATGATGTGAATTTCGCGATGTTCCTCTGATTGGTTGTGTGGGATATTGAATAGTTTGCTCTGTCACTCTCTTTATATGCGCCATGAGGCTTGCGGAGTGGCAACAGGGCTTCCGAGGGCATTGCAAAACCCCTTGCAAATGAAGTTTTTGCGCTTATTTAAACTTGAACCATGTGCAGTGGTGATTTCCTTTCCTCAGAATGGGTCGTGGAAATGGTTCGCGATGATATAGCCACTTTGTGGTGGGAAATAGTTGGCACTTCCTGGCACCACGCTCGGTTGCATAGACATCGTTAAATCGTGGATGTCTGATACAATATGGACATTAATTATCAGATGTCGAATAAGCTGGAATATGCGAAGGAGAGGGAAGAACGGGCGCGGAGGTGCTGTACAGCCTGCCACTGTAACCAGATATACTTCATCAAGCGCTTGGCCATCGGCTCTGGATTGTGGCGAGCCCTTGCGGTCTTGGAGTGTAAATAATCGTGGTGAATCTTATAGTGTATCTCATCAATAGGACGGAGTCGATTGGGCGGACTGACATTGGTCTCTCCCGAATAGGATGGAGAACGCAGGGCCGTAGACTGCAGGAATACATAGCCTCGGTCTCTGAGTCGCGGCTCTTTGGGACGAATAAGCGCCAAGTGACTATGAAGAAGGACGGCGATCCATACTCAGATGCCAACTTACCGTTGCTTCTAGGTCCATGTTGGGTGCCGAATTGCGTCGATGGACGGCTTCAACGACGGTGCCAAATACCCTTGACAGGCGTTCTCATTGTTGAAGAGCCAGCCACTCACAGGATGGGTACCTAGTCTTATACGACGCCATCGAACTGATTCGTATTTCTGAGTGATCAATATCCGATTGAGTTATTGATCAGGCTGTTGCCAGAGAGTCGGCCCTAGGGACGTGAAACGGATTCAATCGCCAATCTCATCTGTGAGAGAGCCGACTACCCCGTTAGCATGGGGTTGCCAAACGATGACCTGCCCTCATCAAGGCAACGTACGACTTCTTCCCGTTGCGCAGAATAGTAAGAAGGCTTTCAAGTTCACGATTGAATCTCAACGATGCCAGCCCACTTCAATTCGACCGACCCATGCGAAACCGAGTTGGGATACAAAAAAGCTTTTTGCTCTATTCCATTACTGTAAAAATATCTGGTAAGTAGACGCGTGGTGCCAAATACCACGCTGTCTCGTTCGGCGTAGACCAAGACCTGTCGTTTTTCAAATTTTGCGTTTGCGTCTCCATGTTCATCGTCGTGAACGAAAACGCCTTCCAGCTCCCCCACCATAGTAGTATACATAATCCCCTGCCAACCCGTCTTACTCCATCTAGGCAGCAAAGCGCTTGGCTCTGGCCTCCATCCTGGCCTTCTCGGCCGGGTCAGCCGCAGCACTGCGCTGCTTCTCGACACTGCCGCCACCTTGACGACCGCCGCCCTGGCGACCGTGTCTGTTGCCCCTGCCGCCGCGGCGTCCACGGCCGTCGGTGCTCTGGCGCTTGGAGTCACGGCCGGGCTGCTCGTCGCTGCGCTCGGGACGACCGCGCTTGGGGCGTCTCTCGGGAAGGGCCGAGTCGAGGGCGGAAGTGTTGGCAGCATCAGCATCGGCGCCGAAGCGCTTCGCGCGTTCGGCCTTCTTCTTGGCGTCGTCGTCGTCCTCCTCGACGATGCCGAAGCGCTTGGCACGCTCGGCGCGCTTGCGGGCTTCTTCTGAGGCGTCAGTCGCGCCGAGGTTGAGGGCGAAGTTCTCCTTGGGCGCGGCGGCCTCCTCAGGCTTCTCTTCGGTAGTCGTCTCGGCAGCAGCAGGGGCAGCCTCAGGAGCGGCCTCGGTGGTTGCTGGCGCCGCGGGCTCCGCGGCGGGAGCTGGGGCTGGGGCGGGCTCAGCGGCAGGTGCGGCCTCCTCGGCCGGCTTGGGTGCTTCGGCGGCCTTGGCAGGCCCGGCGGGCTCGTCGTCGCTGTAGTCGATCTCGTCCTCCTCTGCGGCTGGGGTCGCGACGGTCAGTTTTGGGTCGGAGGCGCATTCATTCCATCGACGTACCTGGCGCGGAGGCAGATGCCTTGTCGTTTTCCTTCAGGCGGTTGACCAGGTCAAGCTTGTTGCCCGTGGCGGGAAGGCTCCTCTCCTGGAGAAGCTTCTTGAGCTCGGGCACCTTCAATGAGCTGTAGTCGGTGGCCATGCTTGCGACTGTGTGGTTTTTGGGGGATAGGGGATAATTCGAGATGTGTAAGAATTGTTATTGCGCAAGCAGATGGATAATTGCGCAAGCGGAGATGGGAAGAGATTGATGACGACGAAGTGGAACGGTGGAGGGAGGCTGGTGGTTGACGATCGTCGGGGGTTATGACGATTTTTGAGGTGAGGCGCGTCGTTGCTGGTTTGGTTCGCAGGACGACAACAGCAGAGCTGGCAGCAGCGACGGTAGCACGAGGTGCCTAGGTGCGCCTTCCTGCGCCTGCCAAAGCTGTCGGCGGTACGTACCGCGCAGCTAAGCGAGAATGCAGGAGCACGGGCCACTGTTCCTGCATGAGCCAAATTGTTGCTGCAATTGTTGATGGAATTGACGATGGGAAAGACAATGGCCATGGAGGTTATCTTTGGATTAGTTGTGGCTTCCCGTTGAAGAGGAGACAAAGGATGTTTGGCTGTTGCGTTACGGGTGGTGTCTTTCGGCGGGTTTTCATATTGTAGCGTGTCTTGTTTCGGCAAGCTGCGAGGACGTTTTCAGTCAGACATGTCCAGCTTCAACTTGGACGTCGAGAGGCATAGTGTGATGTCGAGAGCATTTGGAAGAGAAAATGAAGCTTGGAAATGGCTTCGTTTGCGCATCTGCAGACACTCATGTTGCGACTGGCCCCGAGTCTCAGCTGTCACGACTTCAGCTCGGCTCGTGGCGCGTCGAAACTGACTCAAGCTGTGCCGCACGCATAGTCGCCGTGTGACGTCGAGCAGCAGAGCCCCAACTGATCTTCAACCTAATCGACCCGCCGGTCCGTCTATGCTTCTGTCATCCGTAGGGGAGGCGACATGATGAGCGGTATTTCATCTCGTCGTGTGCGTCGAGACTGCCATCAACTGGGAGCATGGCTGCGTATAAAACTCAATTGGCCATTGACGCGCGGCCGGGCTGTGTGGAATGCGTCAACGGGGCAGCAGTTCTTGCCTGATGTGCACTGCAGGAGTCCGTCTATTCTCATCAGACCAACTCCTCCACGTCTCGAGCTTACGTGTATCGCGTGGAGGGACTGTGACGCTGTCAAGATGGAACGGCGGACGGCCGGGCAGGGCTGCTCCACCGACATGGAAGACGCCCCGGCTGCCGTCAAGGAGGACGATGCTGGATGCTGCCGTGCCGTCGTCCGTCCCCCCGTCTTCTGGCCCGTGTGCTTGGTGACCGTTTCTCCAAAGCCATTTGAGGAGACACAATGCGTTGGACCAGAACGGAAACGGTGTGTTGAATCATTAGAGAGAGAAGGGGTGAAGGAGGGAGGCACGTGCGATGGCCTGGGAGGGGTTAGTGGTGTCTCCTGGCCTCACATCTCGACCGCCCAGCCAATCAAACCTTGATAACCTAATCGATGGATGTGCGGTCGGTACGTATCTGTCGACCCTACCCGTCAGCCCGCGTTCCACCAAGCACGCAAACAGCTGGCGTGGTAAGGTTGGGTTCCGGGTTCACTCAGGGACCTTGCGCCAACCTCAGTGGGCAGTGACCAGTCACTGGTGTGACCCAAAGACCCCCGGGGCCAGGCCTGACCTGTGAAAATGAGCAAAAGTGAGGTTGCTACCCCAGATTCTGGCAGCTGGCTCCACTAAACTGGACCTGTATCGACCGAGTCCATGAAATCGTCCATCGTGCCTTTTTCGCTCCTTTTCTGCCGCCCCCCCTGTCGCCCTGCTGAGCTGTCGTCGTTCATGATCCGAGAACAAGCTCAGTCGCCCCATCTGCAACTCTTAATTCTTGTATAGCGAGTCCGTGGGCCCATGATATGGCCTAAGCAGTAGCTTGAATTAGGCTCGCCGGAGCCGATTGTTCGTGTTCGTGTTCCCCTTACCATCCCGCATTTTCTACGTTACGCCGCCACCACCGGCCATCGCCCCCAAACACCACTACTTCTTCCACTCTCTGCGACAATCCCGGTGTCGCCCAAGATGACGCGCCGCATAGTAAGTCCTGCCCGGCTGCCCGTCGCCCGAGACCCGCGCGCTGATGCCCTGCCTCCCTTAGGTGCGCACGATAGTCCAGCTCACCGCGGTGACGCTGGTCACCCTCATCGTCGTCGTCTTCCTCGACCGCAACTTCCGAGTCCTCCCCAAGTCGATGCACCACTACATGCCCCAGCACCACCATGGGCTGATCGTCACCGACATCACAATAACAAAGTGTTCCTCTCTCAACGTCTTTTCCTCCTGCAAGCTCGACATCAACAAGTGGCACCGTATCGAGAAGGATCTGTATCTCGGCAAGTCATGGACGACGAGCGCGTACGTCCACGTTGCGCGCAAAAAGGAGGAGGAGCTCGTCGCCGAAGACAAGGTCGTTATGGACGTTTCCGTCGGCAGACTCGACCCCACAACTGCCAAGAAGGGAGAGGAGGACGAGCGATGGGAGAGCCGACCCTACGGCCTGTGGGTGAAGCGCTCGTCCAACCAGAAGGACAGCGACTCGAAGAAGGCCGTCACGGGCGTCGACGTCCTCTTCGGCGACGATGCCGTCGAGGCGCGCAACGGGTGGGAGATTACCGGGGGGATACCCCTGCTCCTGCCCCTCAACGAGGACGTTCCCGTCTCCCACCTCACCGTTCGACGAGGAAGCCAAAAGGAGCCGACGAAGCCGCACCCGCGGATCGCCGACAATGGCAAGTTCAAGATTGTCCAGCTCGCCGACCTCCATCTCAGCACTGGCGTTGGAAAGTGCCGCGACGCCCAGCCCGAGGGCTACAACGGTGACGTGTGCGAGGCGGACCCCCGGACGCTGGATTTTGTGCAAAAGATCCTCACCGAGGAGAAGCCACACTTGGTTGTGCTGAGCGGAGATCAAGTGAATGGTGAATCGGCGCCGGATGCGCAATCGGTAGGTCATCTCCGCGGTCAAAAGATGGACGTGCGCTGACAAAACAGGCCATCTTCAAAATTGCTTCGATTCTCATCAAGATGAAGATTCCTTACGTCTCCATCTTTGGCAACCATGACGATCTCACACTACCTCGCTCCGCGCAAATGTCCATTCTCGAATCCCTGCCATACTCACTTGCGCAGGCTGGCCCGGAGGACATTGAGGGTGTCGGCAACTACTACGTTGAGATTCTTGCTAGGGGCAAGTCTGACCACTCGGCGCTGACGCTGTACATGCTCGACTCACACGCTTACTCGCCTGACGAAAAGAAGTGGCATGGGTACGACTGGATCAAGCAGAACCAGATTGACTGGTTCAAGAAGACGGCTCAGAGCCTTAAGCAGGCGCATAAGCAGTACACCCATGTCCACATGGATTTGGCATTCATCCACATCCCTCTTCCCGAGTACAGAGATCAAGAGCTCGCCATCAAGGGTGAATGGAGGGAGGGTGTGACAGCACCAAACTTTAACTCTGGTTTCCGCGACGCCCTCGTCGACCAGGGCGTCGTCATGGTCAGCTGCGGACAGTAAGTCTCTTGTCTCCTCCCTGCAGACGTGTCTAACAAAACGTAGTGACCACGCGAACGACTACTGCTCTCTCTCAACTGACAAGGAAAACAAACCTGCTCTGTGGATGTGCTACGCTGGCGGCGTCGGCTTTGGTGGCTACGGCGGTTACGGCGGTTACCACCGTCGGATACGCGTCTTCGAAGTCGACACCAACCAGGCGCGCATATTGACGTGGAAGCGTGTGGAATGGGGCGATACCGGCAAGAGGATTGACGAGCAGATGATTGTCGACGAGGGAAGGCCAGTGGGCTTGCGGGTGCAGCCTTGAAGCACAGAGCGCAAAGCTCAAAGTTTTGACGGGCTCGTCTCGTTCCAGACAGCAATTTGAAATGAAAAACGGAAAAATGGAGTTTGGCGGGCACCGGAGTCTGGGTTTGTATTTTTTACCAGTCCCGAGATGAGGACACTGGGACGTTTGAGTTGACTCGGACGAAGGGGTTCATAGCATGTATTTTCCTGAGAAGCATCTAATGGATCGGCATCAGGCGGAGAGGACGGTGTAACGACATGTACATGTATTTGTTACTGGGTAGATTTCCTCCCTCTTATCTATATCAAGGTTATTCAAGTTGTTCAGATGACCAAGCCGGCGGACGGACGGCCTTGATGGGTTTTTTTGCACATCGGAACAGCTCTTGTTATCAATCTAATGAGACCTGCTACGTTCGCTTTTTCCGGGCTTTCCGTGCTTCCAGTGGTCTCTGCCCGATTCTGCACCTCAGTCACCTGGTGAGTGGATGGGTCCTTCACCGAATAAGGGTTGTTGCTAGGTACGGTGGCGGAGAGGCCATGTGGATGGCTGGAATCGTGTAGTTGCTAATCAAGAGTGCAAGATACTCTATGTACTTGGAGATTTGAGAATTTCCAACCCCCGTTTTAGACCAATCAGAGAATTTACAGCGCTGAGGCGAAGAATCAGAGCTCGAAATAACCCTGAAGGGTAGGGCGAAGTGGATTCTCATTCCTCCAAGTATCCAAATACCTACGCTACATGAGTACAAGAGAAGACATCCTCAAAGCCACGGGCCCCACATTGAGGCTGATTGTACCCGAATTGTCGTGGGGTTCATCCAACTACCTGTATGACAGACCTTCGCGGGTAACGTAGCCGGTTCTTCCCACGCGCCATCTCTTTGGCAACCGTATCTTGGCCACTTCTGTATGAGCAGCCTTGGTGGCTGTGTGCAGCCGTGTATGTTACTGGCTGTGTTTAGAGTAAGCTTATGCGTCCATATCTACGCCACGTCGGAGATGGCATATCTAAATAACCTGTCCACCATATTGATAACGTTTGCAGAATGAGGAAAGCAAAACGTCTTCCCCGATTATCTCCCGTCGGCCCGCTGGAGAACGGTAGACTCTTGTTTAGGATGTCTTCGTCAAGACTCGAAGGAGCTATTGAGCGCTTTAGAACAGATTTTAGGATACCTGGAGGTATTATCTGCTTGGTCACCTTTGTAACTTCAACGCAAAGCCCGCATGACCTTTTGAAAGCATTCTGACCTTTGGGGCATAATGATTTTTTTTTTTAAAAAAAGACGAAAGCCATCGGTACGTAGATGTACTTGGGTTGGGCGTCGGGCGTGATACGGAAGCCCGCTGAGCTGGTCGAACTGCCGACCTGTACGCCACTATGTGCAAGCCAACGTGCGCCTCATCTTATATCTCCGGTCATACGATAATCCGTCTGTTTCTTGAATTATTCGAAAATGAGGCACGGAATCTCATCGACAAGTGTCTTTTCCCCTTTTTTTGTTTTAGAAACAAAATGGCAATGGTTCGCAACGGTCGGTTGTGACACACCGAACATAGATGGCCTGGTCTAAGTTTAGAAAATTCTTGATATGGGGTCGGCACCGCAACGTGCGAGTGACCGGCAATACTGTTTTCCTAAGGCAAACAAGTGCTCAAGTTGAATAGAGTTTGATTTGTTCATGTCACATTTTCAGGGAGATGTGTAAAAATGTATTGAGAGGTGGCTGTGGTGAAAATGAGCATAGTATGGATCTCAGCAGGGCGGCGTCGAGATACATGTGTGGTCTCCAAAGAGAGGCTTGTAGAGTAGATTCACATGGAAGGCTCAGAAAAACTTGGGCCGTGGTTCAGGAATCAGTGTTGGAAATTTGGTGTGAGACTACTTGGTGATAATACGCTCTTCGATATTCCCCCGAATACGTGACTAGTGGCACTGCTCTCTCTGATATTACTCTTGCCTCAGCAAATTTATCAAAAGTACATCCTGTGACTTCTGGACCTCGCGAGCACCTAGACGGGCTTCCCACAACAAAATCAGACGAGTACCGATACCACTTCAACCACTGGGCTTTGCACTATCGGTAGGTCAGCTGTCAATGGGCGCTGGGCCGATGTCCTCCGATTCGTCTGAAGGAGATACATACCGAACTTGACAGCGTACCGCGACCTTGCTAGCCATGTCAGGCCTTCGCCCGTATGAACTTTCATTCTGGCTGAGCATAATGACAAAGAGGGAAGTAGCGGGCCAAAAAGCTGGCTGGGTGATTACGGTTCCTGCCATCACAGTACAAGTAGCCGCTACCCCATCGTCTTCTTGGCCAACCTCTCCCTCTGCACCATCCATCCCAGCAGCACCTTTTTCAAATTCTCGTCCAGAAAAGATCAAGTTGTCATCGACGTTCAAGTGTTTGTGTCTTCTGACATTGGTCTACCGTGGGTTGTCTGCGAACGCCCGTGGTCAAGAGAGATTTACAGCGCAAAACCGAAGCTACAGAGCCGAGACCGAGTCGAAAATATCGAGAGAAAAAAAATTGCATCTGTGAAGGGTCAGTCTTGTCGAGTTCTTTCGTTAAGTAACGCGTTGAGCCGACGTACCAAATAGTGAGTTGCTTCCTCCTTTTTCCTTCTTGCCCCTCCCTGTCTCCCCTTCCTTTCCTTCCGTCCTTCCCTTCCGTCCTTTCCTTCTTCTCTCCTGGCCTTACACATATTTCTGCTGGCCTGTTTCCACCTATCTTCATCTCTCACACATCACCGCCATAATTGCACTGTCTCTTTGTCTAACCTGGAGCATCTCTTTCAGTATTTGATTTTATCCTTCCATACCCTCACCTTCTACGCGCGGACTTGCACACGACAGAAGCAAGATGGACTCCAACCCTTTCAATGATAGATCCGCGGATGCGGGTGACCTCATGCTTCCGAGCCTTATGGAGAGGGATCTTGAGTGGGCGGAGTCACTCTCAGACGCACTCTCAGTTGGAACCAGCCCAGGCTTTGATTACACGGTCGGAGCCAGCCAATGGCACAATTACCAGTTAAGCCAAGACGCCTGGCTCGGCAGTATTGACGAGCCAGCTCCGCAGTCAAGCCCATCCCTGGTCGGCCCTGGCGCTGCTGGTCAAGCTGGCGAGCAGCCTCAGATTCAATGGCCGATCCCGGCTGTCCCAGAGGAGCCTATGGTGATGGAGACTGACCAGCCCGGCCAGCCTTTCCAACCGGATTTGCAGCCCACGTCGGTTGTCTTTCCTTTCGGTAGCGCAAACACCCAGGATCAGCAGAGCCATAACATGAACGCGGATGCCGAGCTCGTGAACGCGGGGGCCACGACCATGAATGAGGAAATCCGGGCCCTGAAAGACACGCTGGCACAGTACACCAACCAGGAGCCAGAGATCACAAACGCGAAGGCCCAGGACATGAACGCGGAGACCCAAACCATGAACGAGGAGCCTCAGATTACAAACGCGGAGGCCCAGGCCATGAACGGGGAGAACCAGGACATGAACCCGAAGGCCCAGACCATAAACGGGGGCCCTGCACGGATTGATCGAGGATCTGACAACATTCCCGATGCCCAGAAAAAGCATCTTTCCATTGATTTCTGCGATTATATGGCATGGGCACTTACTGTGAGGAATGCCCGTGCCGCACTGAAGAGGTATTTTGAATCCACAAACCCCTATAATCTATTAGCTGACGATCTCGCAGTGGGCAGCCGGCAAGTATACCTCGAGACATCGCGACGATGAGTGTGCGGGCCTCGTATTGTCTGTACGCAAAGGGTCATCATGAACTGCCACCTACCCCAATCGAGTGGACGAGGCATTCCAAGCACGGTCCAGCATGCCTTCCCTGGGAACTTCAGTTGCTCAATAACGGCATGCGAGAGTATATGCGCAAGGATCCAACTTCTTCTCCAGGCAAAGACCGAGTCAGATGCGTGCCTTTGGGATACGGCCGCTGGGAAGTTCGGCGCAATGACGACATGCGGCGCACGCTCTTGGAAGACGGCCAGGGACCCAGCTATGTGTGGCACGAATACGGCTATGAGGCAGGACCAAGCTCGTCGCAGAATGGAGTGCCGCCTCGACAATACAGCAGACGGGGGACTTCACGATTCCGTCGGCAAGGTCGGGCTCCATCGCAACCTGCGTCGGGATTGTCGATGCAACTCCAACTGCCGTTAGACCCGCAGATGCAGCTTGTATACGAGGGACGTCAACAACAACAGCAACAGGTTCAGCAGTTGCAACAGCAGCAACAGCAACCTCAGCAGCAACAGCCCCAGCAGCTGCAGGAGTCTCAGGAACTTCAACAGGCTCAGCAGGAACTGCGGCAGCTGCAACTACAGGTTCAGCAGTTGCAACAGCAGCAACAGCAAAAGGCTTTGCAGCAAGTTCAACAGGCTCGGCAGCAACTGCAGCAGCTGCAACTACAGCTTCAGCAACAACAGCAACAGCAGCAGCCTCAGCAGCAACAGGAGCAAGGGCCTCAGCAACTACAACAAACTCAGCAGCAACGATGACTGCAGCAGTAGCGGCAAAGGTCCCAGTCCATGCACTGGTCGACGGGGCCAGGGGCGGTATAAAACAGGATGTGCGGCGCAGCGAAGCCAATTTGCTAGAGAGGCTGGGGCGAATCAGCATTTGGCCATCGGTAAAGAGATGGTTGGGGATGTGAGGTAATGATGGAGATGACGCGTTTCTCCATGTAGAAGCAGGTCCAGCGACAAGATGTGTAGGAGTTGCCGGGATAGGCGCAAGCGTTGTGGTAATGAGGAGTATATGGGGTTAACGGGATCGAAGTGTAAGCCTGAGTAGCAGTTAGTACAAGCATGAAATTATAGTGTCAGTTGAAGCAATTCCCCGGTGTCTGTGTCCCTGGTGATGTGATGGGTGAATGTAGAGTGTAAAAAACCACGTCGTTGGCTCAGGGGGATGTTGAGATTTTAAATCACACATCTAGACAAATATGCAACACAAAAGGTGGGTGCATGTTAGCCACGACCCTGCATCAAGGTCCATAACGGACACGCGAGGCCACGTGGGTATCATGAGACGAAACCGCAGAGGCGATGAGAAGAAAGGTAAGAGAGAAAACACCACAAAGGGACTTTGGTTCCTGAATGCTAGCGCATCCTTCGTGGCCCTACATGACCCCAATAGGCAGGTTCTGCTGACGGGAGCCGGAGCCCCACGGACTTGATCTGCTGACCCGGAGCCGGCACTCCTGACCGGCGCGACTCGACACCGAGCCGGACGGCGAAGAGCTTCTTGCTTACCGATACAACCAGGCGAGGTGAGGTGAGGTTGGGATGCTTAGTTATCGTGTTTGGGACACGCCGCAGCTCCATGCCTGCAGCTCCGAGCTCTATAATTGGCCCCACTTCTTTCGGCACGCGAACCGCCCGCGGGGGACTGGAGCGGAGTGACGCCATCGCTTCATTGTGGTGGGATGCCTGGGGCCCTGGGCTGCAGCAGTGGCTTTGGGTGTGTGATTTCTAAGCACGTCTGGATGGCCCCGCGGAAGAAGGGCGCGGTGGAGGGGTCACTGTGACGGAAGCATTTCCCAACATTGGAACAGTGCTTGCCGCATGGCTTCAGCGCTGTTCCACGGGGGTCCTGGCGGGTCTTTCCCACCCCATATTATTAAGGTAACAGCTGTACAGCTACGCGGGCGAGGGGAGGGGTCAATGAGCTCTGGATTAGTATTTAGGAACTCTGGCCTCGGCGTCGAGTTCTTTCCTTGTTTGCACTGAACCATCTTCAACACCCTGTTCTGACGACATCTCGTGCTCCTCTTGCGGAATTTGTCCACGTACCTTATTCATTCCACCCATTCATGACGACCCGACTGGGACAGTTGAGTAAACAAGTATTCAACATGGCTGCTAAGACCAAGACCGATATCCACCTGTACACCATGGGCACGCCCAACGGTATCAAGGTCTCCATTCTGCTGGAGGAGCTTGGCCTGGACTACAAGACCACCGCCATTGACATTTCCAAGAACACCCAGAAGGAGCCCTGGTTCCTCGAGATCAACCCCAATGGCCGCATCCCCGCGTTGACCGACACCTTTGAGGATGGCAAGTCCATCCGTCTGTTTGAGAGCGGAAGCATCATGCAGTACCTCGTCGACCGCTACGACAAGGACCACAAGGTCTCCTACCCGTACGGATCTCGCGAGTACTGGGAGGTGAACAACTGGGTATGCTTCAAGCGGGTCGGTTGAGAGAATTGAGCTAATGTGATGCAGCTGCACTGGCAGATGGGTGGTCTCGGACCCATGCAGGGACAGGCCAACCACTTCAAGCGTGAGTTGCTACTGCACGTCAAAGATTATCCCGAAAGGAAGGCTGACCACTCCCCCAGGCTACGCTCCCGAGAAGATCCAGTACGGCATCGACCGCTACACCAACGAGACCCGCCGCCTGTACCGCACCATGGACACCCAGCTCAAGGCGAACCCCCACGGCTACCTCGTAGGCGACCGGGTGACCATCGCCGACATGGCGTGCTGGGGCTGGGTCGCGGCTGCCAAGTGGGCTGGCATCGACCTCGAGGAGTTCCCCGCGCTGAAGGCGTGGCTGTGGAAGCTCGTCGAGCGTCCCGGTTTCGAGGCGGGACGTCACGTTCCCTCGCCTCACAAGGCGCTGGAGCACTACAGCAAGACGGACGAGGAGCTCGATGAGCAGGCCAAGGGTGCCAGCGCGTGGATCCTGAAGGGCATGCAGGAGGATGCCGCCAAGAAATAGGGCGTAGATACCTCGTGAAAAGTAATTCATTCGAGCGCTTGATGTTTTTAGTAATGTGACATCTGCTGGTGCCAGTGATGAGAGACATGGAGACCATTTGACCAGGCTGAGGTGCGTGTGAGATACAACAAGAGGTGAGCAGGACATGCTAATTATTCCGATTAAGTAGTAGGAAAACAATCCATCTCATTTCACCCATCCCAAGATGATTGACGCCTAAGCAGGCAGATTAAAGACTCAATCCAACGCGAACGAAACTTGAGCCGGATCGCGCGGCCTAGGCTCCGCTACAAGGGGCCAGAACTGGACTGCCCACTCAAGCTCCAATGAGCCGAATCAGGTCGGTTAGCTCAGTTGGTTAGAGCGTGGTACTAATACATCACCTGGTGTATCTGGTAATGCCAAGGCCGGGAGTTCAAGCCTCCCACTGATCACATCTTTTTGCCGCTTTGACACTGGCTGTTTTGCAGACTTCCTTCATTCTTGCTTGGTTCCTCCTGCTGGTGTTATCGTTCTTAGGCAGCGGGTGACTGTAAGTGAAGAGTTGAGTGAGTTTGCTCTAAAAACTTTGACTCCCTATCACGTGGTGAACCCCACCTGCCTCGCCGTTGCCAAGATTTGCAGCTGGCACCAGTCGCAGCCGATCTAGGTCAGCCAGTGCTTCGGACATGGTTTCCGTCTCCGCAGGTCCACGCTAAACTCGGTTCCATATAAAAGTTCCCTCCTCCTTCATCGCAATCCCATTCGCCATCACACCACATCACCTCCTTGCGACATACCATTGTTATCGCGCAGCAATCAACATGTCGTGGAGAAACCAGGGAATTACGGGTTCCAACAACATCCCTCTCGGGAAGCGCCGTTTCGGTGGCGACGATGAGGAGCCTGAAGCCTACAGCAACGGCAACGGCAATGGCGAGCTGAAGCGCGGTCGCAGCCCAGAGCCTCGTAAGTCTCTTCGGTTTGGCGCCCCCGAGTTTTCGCAACATAATCTGACATCACGAACAGGCACCGACGGCGATGGACCTCGACGCCGAAAGAAGAGAAACCGCTGGGGCGACGCGTCGGAGAACAAGGCTGCCGGCCTGATGGGCCTGACGACGGCCATCACGGCGAACATGACGGGCGAGCAGCTCGAGGCCTACACTCTGCACTTGCGTATCACGGAGATCAGCCAGAAGCTTCGTATCGACGACGTCGTCCCCGCGGATGGAGACAGGTAAGCTCCTTCGCGTGCATACCCGATGGTTTTGGCTAACTCTCTAGATCCCCCTCTCCGCCTCCGCAGTACGACAACCACGGTCGCCGTATCAACACCCGCGAATACCGATACCGCAAGCGCCTCGAAGATGAGCGCCACAAGCTCATCGAGAAGGCCATGAAAACCATTCCTAACTACCACCCGCCGCAGGATTACCGCAGGCCCACCAAGACCCAAGAAAAGGTCTACGTGCCTGTTAACGACTATCCAGAGATTAACTTCAGTATGATTGCTAACCCTCTAACCCTCCTAACCAAAATTCTTGTTTCCCTTGTTCCCTGCCTGGATCTCGGCCAAACTTGTCATGCATCCTCCAGGTGTCTTGTCAGACCTGGCCTTGTCAGATCGGGACCGTCACTACTTGCTTCACCCTTTTGATACAGATACTAACGCGTAGCTCTCCCATTGAAGTTGGCTTACTTATCGGACCCCGTGGCAACACTTTGAAAAAGATGGAAACAGAATCAGGCGCCAAGATTGCCATTCGTGGCAAAGGCTCCGTCAAGGAGGGAAAGGGTCGTTCCGACGCCGCCCACGCCAGCAACCAGGAGGAGGACCTGCACTGTCTCATCATGGCCGACACAGAGGAGAAGGTCAACAAGGCCAAGAAGCTCATACACAACATCATTGAAACGGTACGTTCCTACCCCTCGTTTTTTTCGTCACCTGCTAATTACCCTCGAAATAGGCCGCCTCGATTCCCGAGGGACAGAACGAGCTCAAGCGTAACCAGCTTCGTGAGCTCGCTGCTCTCAACGGTACACTCCGAGACGACGAGAACCAGGCCTGCCAGAACTGCGGTCAAATCGGTCACCGCAAGTACGACTGCCCCGAGAGACAAAACTACACTGCCAGCATCATTTGCCGTGTCTGTGGCAACGCAGGACACATGGCCAGAGATTGTCCCGACCGCCAGAAGGGTGCCAGCTGGCGTAACGATGGCAGCGCCCCCGGTGGCAGACCTGCCGGTCGTATTGGAGGCGGAGATGCCGTCGACCGCGAGTACGAGGTATGTTACCACAATCTGTTGACTTTTGCGACACAAGCTAACCCAAGCAGCAACTCATGCAAGAACTCGGCGGCGGCTCCTCCAGCGGTGCCGCTCCTGCGCGCATCGAGGCCGGCCCTGGCTCGTACAATAACGGCCCCAGCGGCGACGCGAAGCCCTGGCAACGTGGTCCCACTGGTGGTCCTGCTCCCTGGCGCAGCCGTAACAACGACTCGCGAGACGATCGTGACCGCGACGGTGGTGGTGGCGGCGGCGGCGGCGCTGCTCCTTGGGCTCGTGACCGTGGCAGCCGCCGTGATGAACACGGTGGAAACGGCGGCGACAGCTACTACGGCCAGGGCTACGGTGGCCAGTCCTCTGGTGCCGCTCCCGGTGCCGCCCCTTGGCATCAACCTCCTGGAACGCAGAACAACGGCTATGGTGGTGGCTACGGCGGCTACGCTGGATACGGTGCCCCTCCTGGCATGAGTGCTCCCGCGGGTATCCCGCCTCCTCCCCCCGGCGCTCCCGGTCTCGGTGCTCCTCCTGGTCTGGCCGGTGGTCTGAACGCGCTCATTCAGCAGTATGCCGGTGGTGCCCCCCCTCCACCTCCCTCCGACAATGCTCCTCCTCCGCCCCCAAGCGACCAACCTCCCCCGCCTCCCCCGGGTGCTTGATGCAACACAGCAAGGACAACAGGCAACTAACAGGATACTGACGGCACGCGCCGACTAACGATGGACTAACGACCAGGGATTCAACATGACTTCCAGGTTGCCGGTACCCGTACCCTCGTTCATGTGAAGCAGATCCGAGAAGCAGAAGGCGCAGATGAAATTGTATGATAGATTGAAGTCGGCACTAATTTATAGGGTCCTTCGTACGCCACAGCATGGATAGTAGTAGTTCATCTCATTTTTCAAAATTGAATCCGTTCACGTGAAGTTGTTTGTAACAGCCCAAGCGCTGTCTCGGAGTCGGATCCGAGTGTGGACGCCGAGAGTTGCTCCAGACAGATGTCCCCCAAACCTTCGTGCACCACTCGCCATTCGTGATTGGACTCTCCCCGAATACGTGCAATGTCCCAATTGAGTCGCACCACCCCAAGACATCGACAGGCGAACCGGCGCAAAAGCAGGCGCAAGCTGCATGTCGAGCGTCGCAGTTGCATGAGAACCCCGCATTAATGACATCCATATCGCAGGCTACAGGCCGCCGGAGGCGCTCTAGTGGGCGCTGGTGGAGGAGGTCGCGAACGCCGGACCCAGGGCAGGAGGGAGCTTGGGCCACCTTCTGCGCTAGGAGTGCTGTGCATCATCCACTTTGAGCGTCCCGCCGTCGCGCAAGAGATACGGGTACGGGGCAAGCGCAGCATGGTCCCCAGACAGCGGAGCAGTAGACCAGCCTGGACATGACGCATTCCCATACTCTTTCATGTTTCCGCGCGTCAGCCTCCTCAACTCCGAATCCTCCCACCGACATACGTGCTGCGAGAGCCTTTGTCACACTCGTTCCTAACCGAGTATTGTCATCTTCCATCGTTTTCGAAGTACCGCTATCTCCGAGCGATACCCAAGACTACCGGCAGCCATGGCTGTCAACCCGTTCGGGTTCACCAAGGGACCGGTCACCTTCTGGCTGATTGTTGTATACGCAGCCTTCCTGATCCCGCTTGTTTGGATTCACGAGACTGTTCCCAACTTCAAGCCAACCGACGGACTGAACGTCACCGAGGCGTGGCACGACCTGACGACCATCACGAGGCAGTACCACCCGTACAACAGCCGTGCCAACGATGAGGTCGGCAACTTCCTGCTGAAGCGGATCGAGGAGATTCTGAACCGAAATGGTGTCGAATGGACCAAGGAAAAGGATGCTGGCGGCATTGTGCGAACCAAGGCTCTTGTGTGAGTATCCTGCACAGAGGTGAATGATGCCGAAGCTAACATTCAAGCAGCGAGACATCTACCTCGCCGGTTGACAAGATAGCCTCCCAGGGTCCTCGCGTCGCCGTGTTTGACGACACGATCTCGAATATATCCTACAACGGCAGAGAAACTGGCCACTACTTTGAAAGCACGAACAAGCTCGTGTACATCCGGGGCACCGAAGACGAGGATGGCGAGTGGTGGAAACGTGATCAAGGCCGCAAGATTGGCAAGGGCGGTGTCCTCGTCAATGCTCACTATGACAGTGTTTCCACTGGTTATGGCGCAACTGATGACGGTATGGGGTGCGTCAGTATACTCCAGATGCTCGACTACTACACGAAGAATGTCACGGGTCGTCAGCCCAAGCGTGGCATTGTTCTCCTTCTCAACAACGGCGAAGAGGATGGCCTTTACGGAGCCATGGCATACGTCCAAAGCCCTCTGTACTATTTCACCACCACGTTCGTCAATCTTGAGGGTGCCGGCGCAGGCGGACGAGCAATTTTGTTCCGCGCCACCGATTTGGAAGTCGTCAAAGCATACAATCATGCGCCACATCCTTTCGGCTCTGTCGTTGCTTTCGATGGATTCCAGTTGGGCCTCATTAAGAGTGGAACCGATTATAGTGTATGGAAGGACAACTTTGGCCAGCGTGGTCTGGACATCGCCTTCTACCGTCCTCGCGCCAGATACCACACCAACCAGGACGACACCCGCCATGCGTCCAGAGAGAGCATGTGGCACATGCTGACCAACTCCCTGGCAGCTGTCGACCATCTCCAGAAAGACACGTCCTCCTTCACCGGTGATTCACCAGCAGAAGGAGACAAGAGGAAGGTGTCAAGTGGCCATCCCACCGAGGGCGCCTGGTTCGACATGTTTGGACAGGGCTTCGCCGCTTTGGAGCTGCGTGGCCTCTTCGCATGGGCTTTGACTCTGCTCATCGTGACACCATTGATTCTTGTCCTCGTCAGCTACCTCTTGTCCCGAAATGACAAGTACTACTACTTCTCTCGCAACGCCAAGGTCGACGCAGACGATGCGTCCATCTCCCTTGGAGGGTGGAAGGGTTTCTTCCGAATTCCGCTTGCCTTCGTCTTTTCCGCCGGTCTGACGCTTGCTGCGGCTTTCTTGACCCACAAAGTCAATCCCGAGATCATCTACAGCAGTGAATATGTAGTGTAAGTTCCCTCAAGAGCAAACAAAATCGAGTACCTCTGACACGACTAGATGGGCAAATTTTCTCTCCTTATTCTTCATCAGCTTCTGGCTGATCTCGAAGGGAGCAAGCTCCATGAGACCCAGCGGTCTCCAGAGAGGATATGCCCACATCTGGCTGTTCATATTCAGCTGGACTCTTCTGGTTGCTGCAACGGTCCTCATCGATCGATTCAAAATTGCCGGCGTCTATCCACTGGCCTTTTTTCACTCGGCCGTGTTTGTCGCGGCACTGATCAGCCTCTTGGACCTTTTCGCTTTGCCGGCGAAGAAGGATTTTGCCGAAGCAGCCTACCACGACCAACAAAATCGCGATGATGTTGCCGAAGTTCCCAACTCGGATGCTCTGATTTCTCCCGCACCAAGCGAGACCGCCTCTCGCGCACCTGCGGAAGAACAAACCGGAGAGCCGACGGAGACCAGTGCTCTGTTGGGCGGGGAGAATGCAAACCATGGCACGATTCGACAGACTTTCACTTCGGGCTACCGACGATCTAACGCAGCCGCTGCGGGCAGCGACAGCGATTCCAAAGCAAAGGAAGATGCCCAGTCGCCGCAGGAGAAGGAACAGCCATGGGCCGCCAAGTTGCCCTCGTGGACCTGGATTGTTCAACTTCTGGTACTGGCGCCGATCAACATTGTGGTTTTCAGTCAAATCGCGCTCTTCATCACGTCTGCGTTAAACCAAGTCAGTGCAGATGGTATCGATTCGCTGTGGTCGTACCTGATCCTGGCTGTCTTCAGTGTTTTCCTTCTCCTGCCAGTCATCCCTTTCATTCACCGGGTCACATACCATCTGCCTGTGCTGTTGGTCTTCCTCTTTGCCATCACCCTTGTCTACAATCTGGTTGCGTTTCCATTTTCCTCGGAAAGTCGTCTCAAGGTCAGGTTCCAGCAGTCTGTCCAACTGCAAGACGAGTCCTCGTTCGTTCACATCACCGGCATCGAGAAGTATGTTCGCGAGATGATTAGGGAGCTTCCTTCAGCTGTCGGCCAAGATATTTCATGTCACCCATCTCGACTCGAACTCCATGAATGCGTGTATAACGCAACGGCCCTGCTGCCCAAGATAACAAGCAGCCTATCCAACGACTCGGCCAAAAACAAGTACGCTGACCTTATCACCTTCAACGTGAGCCGCTCGAACTCGAGCGACTACAAGGCCACGGTTGAAATCGATGCCAAAAAGTCCAAGTCTTGTACGTTGTCGTTGTCTGACGAGGTCTCAGCTTGGCACGTCCACGAAAACGCTGGAATTGAGACCGTTTTGGGGAAGCCAGAAGGGTCTCCGGTGACCAACATCGTCCTTTGGCGCAGAGATTGGTCAAAGCCTTGGACTGTGGACTTGGAATGGGCCAAAGGTGGCCCGAAGGTCATCGCTGCGTCTTCGCCCTCGGCAGATTCTCCAGCCTCCGCCGTTGGTCCAGACGCCCATGAAGAGCTCCGACTCCGTCAAACAGACGGCCCTCTGTCTGATCTACCCCGGCTTAGGGGTAAGATTAGCTGCGCATGGAGTGACGCAAACGTTTTGGGCACCATTCCTGCGTTTGACGAAGCTTTGCAATATGCCCCAGAATGGATTGCGGTCACCAAGAATGCCGCTGCTCTCGTCGAGGGCTACCAGAGCATTAAGATCTGAGCTGGCAATACCAAATGCGTTCTACGGCAGTTGTGTGGAGGGCAACACGGAAAACGATTTCTCATTTCTCTCACTTTGGTTGAGATTCGGACGGCAACACTGTCTGTCACATTGTTTGCATTGGCGTTTGAGCATGGCTTCATCGCTTTGGGTACGGTTATTGGTTATTTTTATCATCAGCACGCACTTGTTACGAGACATGCATTGTCAACGATGGGTGGATGTCACATGAAGCATGGATAGGTGGTATTTGTTAGGAGCATTTAATCAGAAGCATTGTTCATTCTCTGCCAAAGCGCCGAGTGTTTTGCTCCCCAGTGACGGGCATCGTGCCCCTCGGCCTCGTATTTCTGATCGTCAAGCATTAAGCTGACGATGGGGTATTATGTCTGAACGGTCAGCACTGCGTGTGAATATAAATGAAAAGGTCACCTACTGTATCATTCTCTCATCATGCTGGTCGTCTCGATCGCATGTTCTCAGTATTGCATACGTCAAAGCCATCCTCACTGCTGCATCCTGTCGGCTCCTCCTGGCTGCTCATTTGCATGGTATTTTTCAAGGAACTCCCTCATCTTCGCCCACAGCTCGGCCTCCATGTCGCGCTCGACCTTGTTGTTGCGGCTGTTGAGCCACCCAACGTCCAGGTTGCCAATGGTGCCAACTCCATTTGGCTCCAACGAGGGTCTGGCGACGATCTTGGCATCCTCGTTCATGACAACCTGCCTTTCCTTAGAAGCGTCGTTGCGGAGCTTGATGATGCCGGCCTCCTCGAGGCCCATGATCTGGCGCTTCATATGAACGTCGACTGTGTGAAGGGTTGACAAGAGGGAGTCCATTGAGTCTTTGAAGAGCTGTTTCTGGTCTTCGGGGGAGACGGTACTTGTGGTGTTGGACGACGAAGACTGGGGCTTGTTGCTCAGGGCGGACATGGCGGAGGAGGTGTGGTTCATGAGCTGGACAATGTTCTTGTCGATGTCGCAGAGTTGCTGAATGCGTTCTTCGAGGGTGAAGGGCTCGGCGGGCTGATCGCCTGACATGTTTGTGTCGGCCATGTTTGAGGATTCTTTGTTTGCCGCCTCGATCTCGAATCCTTCAAAGCGACGTCAAGGATGAGATGAGAGGTTGAATGAGTGAAGCTCAAAAGATACATCAATGAGGTACCGCGTCGCAAAGAAAATGTGGGCCTGGAAGGTGAAAAAGGTCGGAGCTCCTTCCAATGATTGGGGAAGCTCGCAGTGCACCAGTCCCGAAATAGGCTAGCGCGACCTTTGATGGATATTTTCCGCTGCCAACCTCTCTTTCCACGTCTTTGCAGCCTTGCAGGGGATCGAGCCTCACTCATCGGGGTGACGCGACAACATCAAAACCATCAAGCTTCTCTCAGCGAAAACATAGCCATCAACACCGAGCAAGGCCCGGATCACTTATTCATCGTAATCACTCTCAGTTCGAATTTCCGTATAGATATTGTCGCTCTTTCGCGACCTAGATTCACGTTTGCGACCACGCGCCTCACCTGCCCGACGAGGAGGATGTACCATCAGTTTTGGACCGAGTAATCGAAAAAGGACGTCAAGAAGACTGTAAATCTAGGAAGATACGATCAAAATGTCGGCCAATGCCGGTCAGACGGGAGCAGGAGCCCCTGCAGGAGGAGCTCCAAACGCTGGAGGCGCGCCGGGTACCTACCAGCAACCTGCATCTACAACACCAGGCGCCGCAGCTCCTCCAGTCTCGACAACCCCCATACCGCCTCCTGCCACCACACCAGCGCCTGCGCCTGCCCCCGCTGCCGCTCCAATGTCGAATCAAAATCTGAACCAGATCGTAGGTGTCCTATTTATTCATGTTTATTCTCAGGCGGGGTAAGGTCGATGGGGAAGGTGCTGCCTGCGAGGTGGTCGTAGCGACGGTGGCTCTTTCATCACGAGTGTGATGAGGTGAGATTGCCCACAAAGAGTCTCGCTCTCTCATGTCCTGCACCAGTTTCACCTGTCAGAAGCCAAGACGAAACATCATCACCGCCTCATTTGTCGAGTCTGCATCATTTCTGTATCGACTTTTGCGCATCTGGAATTATGTCGCGAGCTGCAACGGTCCAAGTGGCCCAATATTTACAGCCTCTTGATGATCTATTCTGGAACAGGGTGCATGGAGAAGTATGACGCCAGATACTATACGACGAGGACAATTATGGCTGGGAGAGGCGGAAGGCGCGCCTCTTGATCCCGCATCTTGATCAACGTCTTCAACGATCCTTGGATTATTGCTAACAGAAGCTTTAGGTCACAGACTACCTTCTCAAAAGGGGTTATACCCGTACCGAGACCATCTTCCGCCAAGAATCAAGTCACCTGGGTCCAGACGGTCGACCCATTCACAACAAGGTCGACGACCTTGGCCCGAAGAAGTACCTCAAGGCCTTCAACCTGCTGCGCGAATGGGTCGAGAACAACCTCGACATCTACAAGGTGTGCTCTCAGCCTCCTCCTATCTGTCAATGCTAACACCTCCCAGTTCGAGCTGAATAAGCTGCTTTGGCCCGTCTTCGTCTACTCCTGGCTCGAGCTGGTCACGCAAGGTTACTCGGAAGATGCTAAGAGCCTCCTCAACACCCTGAAGCCATACTTTGAGAACATCCACGGCGACGACCTTAAGACCTTTTCCACCGTCACCCTGGCCCTCCACGCCAAGGAGAACCCCACCACCAAGCTCTACCGCGAGAACAAGTATCGCATCCCCCTGAACCAGCATGTTAGCGGCAATCTCTTCCACTTCCTCGAGCGTGAGCGCGACAACGGCGGCGCTGTCATTACCTACATCCTCCAGACCTTCTGTCAGCTGGATTCGACCTCTCGCGGGCCTATCGAGCCCTTTAGCTTCGAGGCAATCTACCGACGGAGTCAGAACCTGGACTTTGACGAGGTTGACCTGCAGGAGGGAATCCCTGGAGCCTTCACGGGTATCTCCAACCGAGACCTGCTCGACAAGACTGCGCCTTTGAAATTGGGTGCTTTGCCAATGGAGGAAGATCTCCGCGACGACGTGCGGGCTGAGCTTGCTGATGAGGATGCTCTCAACCCCCCGCCCGATGGCAGGTCTACTCTGGTCGACGAGTTTGACCGCAAGATCAAGAGGGAGGAGAGTGCGGATGGCCCTAACAGAAGCGATCTGCCTCTTCCCCCGTCCCGCGCCCGCGATGTTGTGATGGAGATGCAGAAGGTTAGAGAAAATCGCGATCGTTTCAAGATTGAGGGCCGCACTGGTGGCGTTGGCGTTCCCGTCAGCGCATGCATATTTACATTCCACAACACTCTCGGAAGGTAAATCTCGTCTCTTCTTTGCTGGTGAACGCAGCTAACCAAACAGTGTCGCATGCATGGACTTCTCCCAAGACCACGAGCTGGTCGCAGTCGGCACCACTGACTCCTACATCCGCGTGTGGCATCTCGAGGGCAAGGCGCTCAAGTCAAAGAGAGCCGACGAGAAGGATTTCAAGTTCAACAACCGCAAGCTCATTGGCCACTCTGGACCGGTATACTCCGTCTCCTTCTCTGACGCCATCGCCAAGCTTGAGCACGCGCCGTTTGGCGAGGAGGGCAAGGGCGAGCAGCCCATTGAGACCAGCTCGAAGCTGTTGCTGTCTAGCTCCGCCGACGGCACCGTTCGCATCTGGTCTCTCGACATTTGGGCCTGCGTGTGTGTCTTCAAGGGTCATGACGGTCCCGTTCTGAGAGCAAGCTGGAGTCCTCACGGACACTACTTCTTGACGGGCGGTTGGGACAAGACGGCTCGCATCTGGATGCAGGACCACGCCTCGGCCCAGCGCATTCTTGTCGGACACGACTCCAGCATCTCTGCGGTTGCCTGGCATCCAAACGGTACCTACGTGTTCACCGCCTCTGACGAGACGGACAAGTCGGTTCGCATGTGGTCTGTAGTCACCGGCCAGTGCGTCCGCGTCTTTAGTGGACACACGGATTACATCTCGTCACTTGAGTGCGCACCCAACGGCAAGATCCTCGCCAGTGCCGATAACAGCGGCAACATCTTCTTCTGGGACATCCAGAAGGGCGCGCGGATTAAGCGGTCTCGCGGCCACGGCAAGGGTGGCATCTGGTCGATGAGCTTCAGCGTCGAGTCCAATGTTCTCGTGTCTGGTGGACAAGACGGCTCTGTCCGTGTATGGGATGTTGAACTGCCTGCCGAGGGCCATAAGGTTGTCCAGCAACAGGTTGGAACAGCGCCTGCGCAAGAGGGAAGTGATACCATCGTCGCTGCCACAGGACAGACGGAGCGTCCGAACGCAAGCACTCAGGGAGCTGCTGGTGGTAGCTCCAGCGCACCAAGCAGTGGCAAGAAGAAGGGCAAGGAGGTGATGATTACGCCTGACCAGATCAGCGCGTTCCCGACCAAGAAGACACCGGTCATGAAGGTGCAGTTCACGCGGATGAACCTGATTGTGGCCGGCGGCTGCTACGACCCCGACCGCTGAAAAGGATGACGAAGGCCGCCGAATAATGTTCTGGGCGGGTGGAATTAGATTGCTTTCATCCAGTTTGGCGTTGGGGGCGGGGACGAAGGGCAGGCATGTCTCTATAGGATAACCAGACCAGGCAGCACGCATGCTAGCCGTCTCTGTAAATCAGAAATACACTCGGTAGTTACTTCATCTCCTTGCGATGTTTTGTTCGTCGGGCTGGAATGTCACCCACCATTTCGGTGTGCGGTGAGTGATGACTACAGGGGACGCCATTAAGCAATGGCCTGGGGCAGCTACAGGGGCCTTTGGGGGCTCCCGATCGGGCGCTGTGGCTGTAGCTCCCAATACCGAATGGGCAGCAGCGAATCACATGGTGCGGAGCAGCTGGTACCTTCGCATTGAGCGTCAGTAAGGTGAGGTAAGACCAGAACCAGAAGCGGCCGTGCTGCCTTGTCTTGCCTTGCGTAACCTCCAACTACGACATCCCGCCCTCTTCTCTCCCCCATCCGCCTGCGTGGTCTTGATCTCGTCGACGCCAATCCAATCCACGAGTATCCCGATTACTGCGCAAATACAATTACCATGGATCCTCTTGAAGAGTCGCCCTGGGGCGATTCGCAACCCACCTCCGAGCCCAGCTCCCAAGCGCCCTCCTCCCAGAACGAGCCGTCGACGACGACGTCGCAGGCCGAGGCCAAGTCGGACGCTCCCAGCTCGACCTCCGCACCCCGTCCGTCACGCTCCGGTCCCGTCCGCCGTCTAGTCGCCCAGCCCACCCGCCTTGAGGCCGTCGACGATCCTCTCGGCCCCTTGGGCCCTCTCGGCGCTCCCGCCGCCGCCGACAATGGCGCCGACGCGGGCCTGGACGCTCCGCCCGTCCCGCCGCAGAAGGAGCAGATGGTGATTCGCACCACGATGCCGCAGCAGCAGGCCAGACGTTCCGGACCGGCCGACCCGCACCGCATCGACGACGACGAGTACGACCGCCCCTCTGGCCCGAGACAGCCGCCGCCGGTGCAGGCCGCGCATCCCAGTCCCGTGCGGACGCATACCCAGCCCAGCGTGAGCGTGGAGCAGGCCAGCAAACCGACCTTTCAGATCACCGTGGGCGACCCGCACAAGGTCGGCGACCTGACCAGCTCGCATATCGTCTACTCTGTGCGGACCAAGGTTAGTCGGGAAGAACGCATGATGGGTTGGGCTGGCGCTAATGAGGTGTAGACTTCTTCCAAGGCTTACAAGCAGCCCGAGTTCGAGGTCAAGCGCAGATACCGCGATTTTCTGTGGCTCTACAACACACTACACGGAAACAACCCTGGAGTCGTTGTGCCGCCTCCGCCGGAGAAGCAGGCCGTCGGTCGTTTCGAGAGTAACTTTGTCGAGGGACGTCGGGCTGCTCTCGAGAAGATGCTGAACAAGACCGCTGCCCACCCGACACTGCAGCATGACGCGGACTTGAAGCTGTTCCTCGAGAGCGAGTCTTTCAATGTAGATGTCAAGCACAAGGAGCGCCGAGAGCCACTTCCCACCGAAAGCAAGGGCGTTCTTGGAAGCCTGGGCATCAGTGTTGGCAGCAGCAGCAAATTCGTCGAGCAGGATGATGTAAGTGCAGTGGTGTTGTATGTATGGTGCACGACTAACAGCTACAGTGGTTCCACGACCGCAAGGTGTACCTCGACGCACTCGAGAACCAGTTGAAGGCGCTGCTCAAGGCTATGGAGACAATGGTCGGCCAGCGGAAGATGATGGCAGAGGCTGCCGGAGACTTTTCTGCGTCCCTGCACGCCCTCTCCACCGTTGAGCTTTCGCCATCTCTGTCCGGCCCCCTGGATGCGCTGTCAGAGCTCCAGCTGACCATCCGCGACGTCTACGACCGCCAAGCGCAGCAGGATGTCTTGACCTTTGGTATCATCATTGAGGAGTACATCCGTCTCATTGGTTCCGTCAAGCAGGCCTTCGGCCAGAGACAAAAGGCGTTCTACGCGTGGCACTCGGCCGAGTCTGAGATGCAGAAGAAGAAGAACACCCAGGACAAGCTGCTGCGGCAGGGCAAGAGCCAGCAGGACAGGCTGAATCAGGTCAGCGCTGAGGTCGCTGACGCGGAGAGGAAGGTCCACCAGGCTAGGCTCCTGTTTGAGGATATGGGCCGTCTGATGAGGGCGGAGTTGGACCGCTTCGAGAGGGAGAAGGTGGAGGACTTCAAGAGTGGAGTTGAGACGTTCTTGGAGAGCGCGGTCGAGGCACAAAAAGAGGTACGTCACACATCCATATATCACAGACACACATGCTAACAGGCGCAGTTGATTGAAAAGTGGGAGACGTTCCTGATGCAGCTGGACGCCGAGGACGACGAGACGGTCTTTTACCGGCCGCCGGTCATCCAGTCCTCGGGCAAGCCGCCCGGCAACACGGCTATTGACAGGGCTCGTGCGACTATCAACGACGACTCCGACTAGAGGGCCGGCGCAGAGTTACGGCGCAAAAAGCTAGCTTACACCATCCTTCCAACGCAAAGCAGCAGTTTTTTCTTCTTATGAGGCATGAGATGGCGTGGGGGGCCGGATGAGTTTGGAACCAAGCGCATGTGTCGAGCCTTTCTTTGGTTGTTTATTGTTGTTGTACATATATGACAGTAGAGACCCCAGTGGTATAGGCTCAGGGCTCTCCGTAATCCCCGACTCGCTGCAGACCCGGGCACCCTGGGCGCTCTGAATCTCCTCCAACCGTTTTACCATTCCATCCATCGTCCATCGTACAAGTCCATTCATCCATCATCGCCACGTCTATGATGCACCCTTGACCTTTCCAAAGGTCTTGGCTGACTTCAATTTGTTCTGGTCAATGGAAGCGCCATAGTCGCCGATCAAATCACCCAGGTCGTAGGCGTCGTCCTCAGCGGCGGCGGCGGCGGCGTCCTTGTCCTTTGCAGCAGCAGCATCCTTTCCGCTGCCGGCCTTTGCGGCGTCACCGCCCTCGGCGTCCTTGGGGCCCTCGGCGAGATCGAAGGCGCGGCCGAAACGCTGACGGAAGGCGGCGAGCTTTCCGGCCTCGTCGACCTCGACGTTCTGGAGGGACTTGTCGGTGGGCTGCCACAGGGCGTGGTTGCGGGAGTCCTTTGCGGAGCGGACGAGCGGGGTGGGCGAGGTGGAGCGCAGGGTGTAGGTCGAGCCGTCGGAGAGCTGGATGAGCTGGGTGAAGGTGTAGGGGCGGCGGACGCGGGGGACAAAGGTTGCTGCGCGGGTTTGCGTTGTCGTGAGGGTGGGAGTGGGCGTTGTGGAGTTGTATGGCGCTGGCGAGGTGCGGGAGGATGATGTGAGGGTCGGGCGGAGGGCGAGGAGGCTTGTTGGCCTCGGCAGGTGGGAGGGGAGTTTTGACATTTTGGGCGGAGGTGGTGCGCGGCGGGCGGGCGCGATTGACCTGTGGTGGGTTGGGAATCTGAAGCTTTCGTGATGCTGCGATGCGGTGGTGAGGGTGCTGCCAAAATTTCGGTTCGGGGCCGGGAGGTTCCGTGCACGGTAAAGTGGGTGGGTTTGGATGGATGGCGCACCGGGGGAGGGATGTACTTATCGATAAGGATTTTTTCTGGGCTCTCGGGGGTGAGGGACCCTTTACATCACAGCTTCTGGGAGCTGCTGCAAGGGCCCAGAGGACAATACAATTACACCAACGAACGGAATTTTTGACGAAATCAGCGGCAATTGAGGCTTCGCGACTCAAAAAGGACTGAAAGCTTCAGCGAAAGCAGAATTTGGCAGAAATTTTACAGAGGCATGGTACCTGGCGCGCAATGAGTGTGCTGGGGAATGCGCTGCGCCGGACGGCCCGGGCGAATGTCTGCGGGGAGACGTCGCGGAGGGCTCTTTTCGGAGCGTGTAAGCTTGATATTGCTTCTTCTTGATGTTTAGTGTGTAATTGACGTCTTGCAGCCCAGATCCGTGTCCCGACGAGACCGCAATGCCCCCTCGGCCGAACAACCACACCGTCCTCCGACCTCCTCCGAGCGATACACACATCACCACGGCGGGCGTCGTCTACATGGCGCACTGAGCCGCCGACACCGCCAACGAACAAGGTTGATATGAAGGAGGAGCTGCCGGACCAGCTGCGCGGCGTGATGCGCCGGCTGGCGCACTCGGTGGTGGTGTGCACGTCGACGGACCGGGACGGGCGGCCGCGGGGGATGACGATGTCGAGCTTCGTGAGCCTGAGCATGGACCCCGTGCCGCTTGTGAGCTTTAACGTGCGGACGCCGAGCCGGACGCTGGCGGCGATTGAGGATTTGGGCGGCCGGTTTAATGTGCATGTGCTGGCGGAGGGGGAGGCTGGGGCGCGGGTCGCGGAGTGGTTCACGAGGGGGAATTCGGGCGGTGAGGTGTTCAAGGAGTTGCCTGTGGGCGTGGAGGTTGAGGAGGAGGATGGGGAGGCGCCGGTGCTTGGGGGAAGGGGGGTGCTGTTTGTGTTGAAGTGTCGGGTGCTCGGGGAGGGGGTGGTGAGGGTGAGGGATCATGTTGTTGTCGTTGGGGAGGTGGAAGGGGTGAGGAAGGGGGATGGGGAGGGGTTTGGGCTTGTTTACGCGGATCGGAAGTATCGTGTGCTTGGGGATGTTTTGGTGAAGGGGGAGGAGAGGTGATGAGGCACTCTTCAGTGTTGTGAATCAATTTGTGGGCGGATGCGAGGTGTAAGATACCAATACGAAGATGCGGATAGAGTGTACATTAGGGAAAATCGCCCACTTGAACCTACTGGGGGCTATTTCTGATGGAGGCATTTGCATTGCATGACTTTGCGAGGTGATTGTGAACATCTGTTCTCCATATCGAGAGGAAGCCTGAGATTATGAGCCACTCGGTTGATCCCGAGGGGGGATGAGGTGCGACACGGAGGCCGCGTTCAAGATCCCATGGACAAGTCTTTGGATACCAGCATCGCCGTCGGCTGTGTTGAGGGGCTTTTATAGCTTATCCGGCATGGAATCACCGTCAGCTATAGTGGCGCTCTTGTAGGAGTGTCCCATGTAAAGATCATTCGTTGCAGCTGGGCAACAAACAAAGAGCCAGGTTATTCAACGAAAGGTGACGGATGACAAAAGTCAAGTACATCGACACCATGAGAGGGGATTGTCAGACTCGAGCGGATATCTCATCATTTGAGGACAAATTGAGATATGCGGGACACAGAGGAGTTCCGATGATTTATGTGCCTGACCAGACGGACGGGATAGCCGTTGGCGTTGCGGGAGGCCGGGCCGTTTCATCGGAAATGCGGAGGCGGAGACGGAGGCGGGGTGGATGCAATCCGGCGTCCGATTAGTCGCCCGGCGGTCACGATGCCGGCTGCCGGAGTTTGATAGTGTTGAAGAAATAACAGATATCCAGGAGTTGACCTAGCTGCACGCTGATCTACTAGAGGAGCCTAAAATTGGATGTAATCGTAATAAGGGAGAGTTTCTTTCGCAATCTTTCGGTTTCGTAGTATTTCCAGCAAAACCGGTTCATCACAGGGTTTGAGGATGAATGCTTGTAAGACGGTCTTGGGGCCTGGTTTCTGTTCATCTTTTGTGAGATGGACCATACTAGAGAAATCAAGAGCCTCGTTCTGGATTGCGCAGTGTTATTGACGCCGAGGTTGAGGCCTTGCTAGTTACCGAGACAAGGAAAGACTCATGGAAGTCGGAAGAAGCCCATAGAAATATGTTTCTGAGTCGGATGGCCGGCTGTGCTTACGCCCTGCGTCCTCACTGCAACTCCCCAGGAATGTGGTCAATAGCCCCGGTCAACGCAGGCAAACATGGTCTAATATGTGATCTGAAGGCCCCCGGACCAAGCTGTCAATGTCGCAACAAGACATGGACCGTGCGACAGCCCTGGTGTGCCAATAATTGCAGCTTCAGCATGGGTGTCGATGCGTTGGCACAGGCAGACTGAGTGATACGGGGAAGGACGCCTCACTTTCAGCCTCGCGGGAGGGTGGGACCTAGCGGCTTTCACTTCAGGGACCTCGCGGCCTTGCCCGGGGCTGACCAACCCAAGCTGCCTGCCCGGGCGCTGCCCGCATCTTAGTCTACCAAAGGGCAGCCTGCAGGTAGGCGCCAGCGCCAGTCCAGGCACCAGAGACGGGATTGGAGACGGTGAGGGGGCGACCTATGTCTGGCGGCCCACGCCGTCGCCTTCTCGCTCCAAGGATCTAGAACCACATTGCCTGAGGTGTTGTGGAATGCGAACGGGACAGAAGATGCCAGCAGCATCGAAGACTGTTGAGGCTATTCGCAAAATGTTCAAGGAGGGGTAATGGCGACAGGCAGCACCGTAAATGGAAAAAAGAGGATGACCGCCCGGATGGAATACCCCACTGAGGGGAGGGTGCCACTTTGCAGAGGCAAGAGGCAAGGAGGGACACTGCCTGCCTTGCCTGGATAGAAGGACTTCGAAGCTGTGAAAGCTGTGTATGCTTGCTTGCTTGTTCTATTGGACGTCTGTGAGGCATTGGCAAAGGCAGCTCAAGCTCAGCTCCCTTGGTGGCAATGGCACAGTGAAAGGCACCGGCAGGCAGACAAACAAAGGCGGACAATGGGGAATGGGCAATCGCAGAAGGCGCCTTCCCATTCTCTTTTTTTCCATCTGCTGGAAGGGACCACGGCCCATACGCAGCAGGCAGTGGCCCGGTGGTGCATCTCCATCCAGCCCGCTAGAGGTGGCCCCCAGATCAGCCAATCAAGCCCCCCGCACGGTTGCTGTGGTGGCAGGGCAAGCGAATCAGAGAAGGGTCTGGAAGGCCTGGAGGTGATGGAATCGCATAGAATTTCTGAGCTGGGGGGTGAGCGTCGCTGCTTTGGGCCAGACGGGTTTCTTTTTTAGCCTCCTCCTCTTCCCCAAGTCGCTGCTTCTTCCAATTCTTTTCCTCACATCACACACCTCTCTTCTCTTTTTTCACATTCTTCTCTTACGTCCATCTCGATCAGAGCAGCGAAACACCTGCCGCATCGTAGAAGATTTGTTCATCAAGGTAAGAAGCTGCTTCCTGCCGCTGTTGCTGCTGCTCCTCCCGCTGCCCCTCGTTCCCGGTCCCTCGTCCAAGCATCTAGAAACGCCACCCCTCATTCACTTTTTGGCTTGCATTTTCTGTCGCAATCGTCGTCAGCCTCGTCGACGAACTTCACAATTGCATCCCATCTTCCCAAGAATTGTTGTCTAGAGACTGTCGATTTCGTCCGTCTCTTTTCGTCTTGACCCCTCTACCCCGCCATTCACCGCCAACCACCCCGGCCGTTTGCAACACCAGCTAACAATCCTCTCCAGAATCACGACTGTTACGCCCTAGATACCCACATCCTCCATCACAATGTCTTCCCCCGAGACTTTCGAGTTTCAGGCTGAGATCTCTCAGCTCCTGTCTCTCATCATCAACACCGTCTACTCAAACAAGGAGATTTTCCTTCGTGAACTTGTCTCCAACGCCTCTGATGCCTTGGACAAGATCCGCTATGAGTCCCTCTCCGACCCCAGCAAGCTCGACTCGGGCAAGGACCTGAGGATCGACATCATCCCCGACAAGGAGAACAAGACCCTCACCATCCGCGATACCGGTATCGGTTTCACCAAGGCTGTAAGTAGACCTGCACTTCCCAATTCACCTTCAGCTGCTGATTCCCACAGGACCTTGTCAACAACCTCGGTACCATTGCCCGCTCCGGCACCAAGCAGTTCATGGAGGCCCTCACCGCCGGTGCCGACATCTCCATGATCGGTCAGTTCGGTGTTGGTTTCTACTCTGCCTACCTCGTCGCCGACAAGGTCACCGTCGTCTCCAAGCACAACGACGACGAGCAGTACATTTGGGAGTCGTCCGCCGGCGGCACCTTCTCCATCACCCCCGACACCGAGGGTGAGGCCCTTGGCCGCGGCACCAAGATCATCCTCCACCTGAAGGATGAGCAGACCGACTACCTCAACGAGTCCAAGATCAAGGAGGTCATCAAGAAGCACTCCGAGTTCATCTCCTACCCCATCTACCTCCACGTCACCAAGGAGACCGAGAAGGAGGTCCCTGATGAGGACGCCACCGAGGAGACCACCGAGGAGGGCGACGAGAAGAAGCCCAAGGTCGAGGAGGTCGACGACGAGGAGGAGGAGAAGAAGCCCAAGACCAAGAAGGTCAAGGAGACCTCCATCGAGGAGGAGGAGCTCAACAAGCAGAAGCCCATCTGGACCCGCAACCCCCAGGACATCACTCAGGAGGAGTACGCTTCCTTCTACAAGTCCCTCTCCAACGACTGGGAGGACCACCTTGCCGTCAAGCACTTCTCCGTTGAGGGTCAGCTCGAGTTCCGCGCCATCCTCTTCGTCCCCAAGCGCGCTCCCTTCGACCTGTTCGAGACCAAGAAGACCAAGAACAACATCAAGCTCTACGTGCGCCGCGTCTTCATCACCGATGACGCCACTGACCTCATCCCCGAGTGGCTCGGCTTCGTCAAGGGTGTTGTCGACTCTGAGGACCTTCCCCTCAACCTGTCCCGTGAGACTCTCCAGCAGAACAAGATCATGAAGGTCATCAAGAAGAACATCGTCAAGAAGTCTCTTGAGCTCTTCCAGGAGATCGCCGAGGACAAGGAGCAGTTCGACAAGTTCTACTCTGCCTTCTCCAAGAACCTCAAGCTCGGCATCCACGAGGACTCCCAGAACCGCAACCTCCTCGCCAAGCTCCTCCGCTACAACTCCACCAAGTCTGGCGACGAGCTCACCTCCCTCTCCGACTACGTCACCCGCATGCCCGAGGTCCAGAAGAACATCTACTACATTACTGGCGAGTCCATCAAGGCCGTCACCAAGTCTCCCTTCCTTGACTCCCTCAAGGAGAAGAACTTTGAGGTTCTCTTCCTTGTTGACCCCATTGATGAGTACGCCATGACTCAGCTCAAGGAGTTCGAGGGCAAGAAGCTCGTGGACATCACCAAGGACTTCGAGCTCGAGGAGACCGAGGAGGAGAAGGAGAAGCGCGAGAAGGAGGAGAAGGAGTACGAGGGTCTTGCCAAGGCCCTCAAGAACGTCCTCGGCGACAAGGTCGAGAAGGTCGTCGTCTCCCACAAGCTCGTCGGCGCTCCCTGCGCCATCCGTACCGGCCAGTTCGGTTGGTCCGCCAACATGGAGCGTATCATGAAGGCCCAGGCCCTCCGCGACACCTCCATGTCCTCCTACATGTCTTCCAAGAAGACCTTTGAGATCTCCCCCAAGAGCTCCATCATCCAGGAGCTCAAGACCAAGGTCGAGAACGACGGCGAGAACGACCGCACCGTCAAGTCCATCGTCCAGCTCCTCTTCGAGACCTCCCTGCTGGTCTCTGGCTTCACCATTGACGAGCCCGCCAGCTTCGCCGAGCGCATCCACAAGCTCGTCCAGCTCGGCCTCAACATCGATGAGGAGGAGGAGAAGACCGAGGGTGCTCCCGCCGCCGACGCGCCTGCCGTCGAGACCGGCGACAGCGCCATGGAGGAGGTTGACTAAATGGGTTTGGAATGACACGGATACCAGAGAAAAGTTCATTGGAGTTGGACGGTTTTCGGTTTTTTAAGGTTTCGGAATGTTTCCATAATTCCCCCAGCTTAGAAGCATGGGTGTATTCTAGTTAGCCCGTCATGATCATGAGACAGATGAGGTAGACGCCAGAATTGGAACGGTTAAAACAGTTAATCATGGTCCTATTGTGATATCTTTCTGTGTCCCCTCAGAGGCCAACGGCGCTATTGACGAAGTGAGGCATGAGAATTTCAGCGGGCGCTTGTTCATCAAGCGTTCACTAATCCCAATTCCTGGAGCTTCGATTTAATGTTTCGGACGAGCTTTGCAACGCAGCGCCCAACCTGACTCATCGCAGCCTCAATCGCCACAGCCCTAAGATCTACCGGCGATCGAAGGCAAAGCCCCGCGATTGACGCCACGCGGCCCACCCTGACGACCGGAGACACGCGATTCATAAGCCGACTTCTGGGCCATATCCGCATCCGAAATCAGTTGAATATTTCGGCTAGCCCTTTTGGCTCAGTGGTAGAGCGTCGCACTCGTACGTACGTGATCATGCGAAGGTCCACGGTTCAATCCCGTGAGGGGGCAGTTCCTTTTTGCATTTTCGTCTTCTTTTCGAGTCAAGACGATTATCATCACATCTTCTGTAGGGTCCTTCGTGATTTTTGCTCATTACGATTATAAACCGCTGTAAAAGTGCTTTTCTTTGAAAGAGGCCCACGCTTTCATTAACAACTAACACGACACTTTTCCCCTCTCACTTTCATCTTCCCGCCTTCAATAACTCCGTCCAATCTCCTCCCATCAACAAACACATCCTCGCATCCCAGCTCAATATCGCCTGATGTCCCCTCCGGCGTCCAGACCTCCGCCTCAATCGTATCCCCTCTCGCCTCAACAACGGCCCCAAACTCCCCTCCAGCACCACCGCCATCACCCCACGCCGCCCTCACGCTCTTCAAATCGCCCAGCATCGGCCTAAACACCCACCTCTTCCACCCGACGACCTCCAGCCCGACGGCCTTGAAACTCAGCGCCTGCGTCGGCCCCGTGGACCAGCTGTGCGAGAGGGAGGTGTAGGCCGCGTCGTAGTTGTAGCCCCGCCGCGAGCGGTAGTACAGCGAGCCGTTGGCGGACATGCCCTCGACGAGGGTCTCGCCGCCCGTCATCTGCGGCGCGTCGAGCATGTAACCCCAGGTGCGGCGCATGAGGCCCAGCGCGCGGAGGGGGCGGGCGGCGGCGTAGTGCGCGAGGACCTCGATGCTGGAGATGAAGGGGGAGATTGTGTCGGGGAGTTCGGGGGTGACGGGGCCGATGGGGTTCCAGTTGCGGGTGAGGGCGGCGGAGATGGCGGCGGCGTGGGACGGGGAGGTGGTGAGGTTGTAGAGCAGGGCGAGGGCGTTGCCGTCCTGCGGGTGGAGGAGGGCGCCGGCTTCGGTCTCGTTGTCGCGGTAGAGGGAGGCGGCGGGGTCCCAGAGGACGGCGTTGTAGGCGGTCTTGAGGCGGGCGGCAGCGGCGGACCAGGCGCGGAAGTCGGTCGTGCGGGAGGTGGCGGCGGCGAGGGAGGCGAGGGAGACGAGGGCGTGGTGGTTGAGGGCGTTGAGGGCGGAGTTGAAGCCGCCGCCGCCGAGTCGGGCCCAGTCGTTCGGCTCGACCTGCTCGGCGAGGCCGACGGGGTTGGCATCGAGGGCGCGGAGGATGTAGGACACGCCGGAGGAGATGCCGGGCCAGTGGGCGTCGACCCAGGAGGCGTCGCTGGTGAAGATTGCGTAGTTGAAGCAGGCGATGAGGGTCCAGGCGTGGTAGGTGTCGCTGCGGGCGCCGCGGCGCCAGGAGCCGGTGGTCGGGCCGGCGAAGGGGAGGGCGCCGGTGGTGGCGTTCTGGTACATGAACATGGTCTCGAGGGCGTAGTAGACGGATTCGAGGCCGACGGGGCCGAGGCCGAGGTAGGCGGTGGTCCCCGCGATGCCGAGGTCGCCGGGCCAGACGGCGCGGTCGCGTTTGGCACCGTCGAGGAGCATGGGGCCCTCGGCGCCGAGGGTGGCGTTGTAGGCCCAGCCGGGGTTGACTTGCGGCAGGTGGCGGGAGGTGTTGGGGGGCGCGATGTTGGTCTGGGCGGTGAAGACGCCGGCGTACCACGCGCGGGTGAGGAGGTCGTCGTCCGGAGTGTGGAAGTGGCCGTGGTAGGCGGAGGGGTCCGGCTGGGAGGGGGAGTAGGCGAGGTGGCAGATGATGTTGGAGAGGGTGACGGGGGCGAAGGCGTGGATGGTGAGGTACTTGAAGCCGCCGCGGAAGCGCTCCGTGGGCATCTTGTAGGAGGTCTGGGACGGGGCGAGGGAGACGTTGAGGGCCTTGTCGTAGTCCTGGGTCGGGACGGCGCCTGTGTCGTCTGAGATTTCGCGGACGAAGGAGGGAGACTCGGCGAAGGCGAGGGAGAAGTGCGGGGTGGTGATGTTGGCGATGTTTGTTGACGTGTTTAAAGAGATGAGGCCGCCGACGTAGGGGAACTCGAGGGAGACTTGGGAGTCTGCCGGGAGACTGAGGATGTAGGATCCATCTTGGGCGGTCGTCACCTCGGCGTCGGAGGTGATGGCGTGGATTCGTTTAGGGGGGACGAGGCGGGTTGACGGGGACTTGATGTAGGACTCCCAGGGCCGTGATGGAGATGGCTCAATGGCCTGGGCGAAGGGGAGGAGGGCCAGCAGCCAGCTGAAGCGTGCCATCGTGAGACCTTGCGAGGCGTGCCATTTTTCGAGATTGGGTATGCGGTTGGTGGTTGCTATTTCTATGGTGTTGTGTGGTTGGTTGTCGTAGTGGGGGTTGGAGATGGACACAATTTCCCCGCGATTTCTCCAGGTTGAGGGGATGTCGGGGTAAATCTGCGCGAGGGGATTGGGGGGCGTCTATCCGCGGGCGGGGTTGAACGGTGAGTATCGTCGTATTTGTGCCGTGGGCTTGATGCAGGCTGTATGCGTGTATGCTGCCAAGGTTTGTCGTCACATCTGCGATCGAAGTGCGGTGAGTAGCATTGGGGGGTCGATTGCGTCTGCAGCCCAGATTGATGTCAGCATGCAGGTGTTGTGGGTGGTCAGGCGAGTGGTGAGCAACGGCGATGGAGGTTCGATGAGACTGAGATCTCGCGTTGGGTTGAGGCACGATGGCGGACTTGACGAAGAAAAGGCATCAATGGCTGGTGGTCCTAATTAACATTGTGCATCCGACCGATTGCCTTCGTCTTGAGCTACCGCTTGGCAACTCCATCGGTCCGCCTCCGTGAGGGACTCATTTAGTCGATGTCCAGGCTGGAATGCTTTACCATCGACTCAACTTCTAATCGTCCACCATCCGGAGAAACGCCCTTGACATGATGCTAAGCTTGAGATACTGATGAAATACGGCTGGTTTGCCACAGCTTTCGCTCAAAGTCTGTAGTCAGAGAAATTGAACTTCTGAAGTGTTCGAACGTTCGAACTCATCAAGACTTCCTCAGTATCGAATCATATCAGGTATAAATTGACACTGAAGCAACGTCGGACATTGCTTGCCTTCTCACAAATATATCCTTTCGAAGAGCTGTGCCCGGACATAGATCTAAGTCTTCAAAGAACACTGCATCAACCGAGCACTGCATCAGCCTAGTAGGCTGCAAAATGTCTACGACGGCCGTATTATTGTCTTCATACATGTAATGATTACGAATAGACGGACACCAGCGACGATGGGAAACCGAGGTGTATGGAATAAGCGTGGTGAAGTTGACGTCCTGGACGGCGTTATACGTGACTTTATACTCTCTTGATCGAAATCATCGCCAGATCAGAACGAATGCAAAAGCTCGGAATATTTGTGAGGGATCCCGTCCCAGATTTGACTGGACCTTTTAAAAGAAACACGGCGAGATGAAGGGTCTCTTCGTTGTCTTTCAAGGGCGCCACTACCTAACGAGGAGCTCAAGTCATCAAGCTCACGATTAGCCTTCGCAGCTATACACACGGATCATACAAAACGTGGAGATCCACAGTTCATCTCTGAAGCAGACAATCTTCAATGCCTGTCTGTCCGGCGTTGATTGTGGCTTCATCAACTCTACTCCAAGCTGGAGAATCATGCAGCGTCGGTGAAACTTGTATTGGCGGCTGATGATTGTGAATGTCCAGTGTGTCATGACGCTATATCATTTTCCGACATTTCTGTGGGTTGATATCCCCGTAATCCACGGGAATCAAAGACGAAGAAGACTTTCAAATCAGCTTGACTAGTTTCCGAAGCTCACAACACGCAATGCCGACGCGTGGCCAAATACTTATACCGTCTTGGCTCTTTTCAAGCTGGAGGCATGGGCATTACACTGATTTTGTGCGACTAAGGTCATGCAGAATGTTGGTATTTATCTGGTGTTCCGTATAGCAGCTGAGAACCACTATTTTTTGGGCACTTTCGCCATCCATGGATCCTTTGCACTTGGAAAGCCTCAATAGGGGCCCACGGTAACGCCCGTTAATCAAGCCGCAGCTGAGAGCTGCGGACTTCGAAAGAGGCGACTTCTAGATAGCACAACAGCATGGCCGAATTGCGATGGGCACTGTGTTGTTCGTGTATGCAAAGAACGTTAACACAAGAGACGATGTCAGAGCAGGAAGAAGAAGGATGTTGAGGAGGCACAGGCAGTGTGGACGCCTTTCAAGTCAGTCTAAACGCGTCTAAAGTAAGAAGAAGCACAGTCACAAGTGGAGAGACATGATAGCCCGTCCCCAGACACAAGATTCTGCCGAGTTGGTTCTTGACCATGGGGATGAGTTATATAGTACACGAGCGATGGTACCGCCTTCAAAAGCACCATTTTCGTAACGAAGCCCTCGAGAACCATTAAAGACCTATTTCAGTAGTATAAAACACTGCCCTCGCCACAAGCAATGAAAGGTTCAAGCACCAATGCAAACGCAGGCGGTATACCTTTCTCTTCATGCCTGGAAGTTACGTCTAGGACGCTGCCGACTTGCGTGCCCATCATGTTTTGGGACGACTTCGACTGGCAAATCACATCACCCAAGACCTCTCGCCGTCCTTGTCGGTTGGTTCTGTCTGAATATGCTACTATTGAGGGGCGATGATGGTAATCGTGTATAGATTCAAACACGAGACTCCCGTTGGCGGACCTCAGGTCGTGGTGCATCGATCGGCCTTGCAATGCCCCAAATGGGGAGGTTACAGACTGCTTCATCCACCTGCACAATCGAAGATGAGTATCTGCGGGGAAATATGAAAGCTGCGGGCAGCCGTCGTATTTTATACCGATCTTTCGAAAGGGAACCTGTTGATCTTGAAGTTAGCAAAATGTCGCACTCTGCTAATGTCTGAAAGGATTTGAGAACTTGTTACGCGTTGTGACTTACTAGCTCCCCTTGATATCGAAACATCTCTACTGAAGCAGTATAAAGGCCATTCGGATGCGAATCGGATGCGAAACAAGATAGAAAATCTTATCAATGATGTCGGTCCTGGCGAAGGAGAATCCGCAGGTCCATAGCTGCCAAGTTCCCTCTGACGCGATCGCGTTACTGCGAGGATGATGTCTACAGGCCTAGTATCATCTGCGTGAGTCTTTTATGCTGTGGTATCGGTCGTCGCTGGACGTTGTTTCTGGCAGAATACTTGAGAATGAACGGAGATGGCCACACGATTGATCTAGGTCGACTGCCTAACGCGGCTCGTGTAGGAAGACCGCCGCAGCTGATGTACTTTCCAGAGACAAAGCTCAGAGATCCGGTACCACTTTCTCTGTGGAAAACACCATTCCATTCGCTCTGGGAGTCGGTATTCTGATTACAGCAGACCCTAGCCTCCTTATATGTCCCCTCGGCATCATCGAACCCCTCGAGAGAGGCGACTGGCAGAGGTCTCGATCGGTAGATGCAGAGAGCGTACGTGGTCCGCAGATGGCCAGCTTTAAAAACCTCTTTGACCTCGTTAAAAACATCCAAGACGGCAAATGTATTTTCGAGCGATCCCCCTGACTCCGAGCAGCTCAGAGGTCTCCTCCTGACAAGTCTTCCCAGATTCCGTATGGGTTCGAAATAGATGGCAAAGGTTTCTCGGCAAGCAGGCTTCGGGGCCCCTTTTCGTCGTTCGTAGGCAGTTATTCGGCTAGAATCATCGTCGAGGTCGGCGTCAGAGGGGTTCGTGCTGATGGGCAAAGTTGAAGAGTGACACGTCCGTATTCTTGAACCGGATGTCTCTTGACCCTAGAACTAGTGGGACACTGCATTCTGTGCCGGGCAACGAGTCACATTGTTCGCAGAGCGAACAAATGGCCTCATGATACCTATATAGCCTCCGCGCTCGAGACGAGGGCAGCTGCAGCATGCATGTCGACTGAAATTCAAGAAGATCCAAGATGAAATGACACGATAACACGAGCAGAACGCAAACTCGTCGAGAAACACATTCAACCTTCAAACGCACACATTGACGCATCTCCCACATCGCCCGCAAGACTAAACTCTGCCCATCACCCCACTACATAGGCTCCAGACCGAGGCGAACCAAAGTCCCATTTCCAAAACCCACACCTCAAAAACTCTTCCCACTTTCCCCAGCACCAGTCAACACTCACGGCCATACCTACAATCGCCAAAAGGTTCACCACGAGCCGACCCGGCGATGAGCAACACAAAGACCAGCACATGCTGGCCGCACCAGACCGCACCAAAAAGCAAGCTCTCCCGAACCCCAGGGGAGGGGGGACACGGGATCGCCTGGCCGCTCGTCATCTCCCAGAAACCGGCCGTTTGGTGCTGCCTAGCACCATCCACCTGAATTCAGGGGCGCGCGGGGACGGGGAGGAGGAGGGGGGGTGGGCATGCAACGGCGGAGCTTGGAGTTAAAGCGGGAAAAAGGGCATACGCCCGCGGAACCCCGTTCAACGTCACGATCACCTTGTTGCTGCTGGTCCCGACTTCTCCGTGGGAGATAAGCAGTGGAATGCTCCGTGGAAACCGACGGGATGGTGAGCGACGATAGCAGCTAACTTAGAAACACCAAAGTCCCATCACGCTGCCTGGCTCCCGGCCACCGGGAAGAATGATCCAGGAACCTGCGGGACGGGAAGGGCGTTGTGCTCTTGCATCGTGCGTTGCCGTAGGCTTGCTTGCCTTGCCTTGCCGCTGGCCTTGTAAGGCAGTCGTATATTGCGATCGTGGAATAAGCTCGACACACCACACACATGCACATGTCTGCTGCCTGATTTTCCCCAACGAGAGGGAGGGAGCCGGATTTGAAGAAAGGCAAGAGGTGCGCGACCAAAGTCCATCCTGCGGCCATCTCCGCCGAGCTTTGTGGCTGTAGGCAGTCAAATTAACACGTATGGTGAGAGGTCCAATGAGTAGCCAAAGACGGAGCATCATTGTTGACGTCTGAATAGCCTCTGGTCCGAGCCATCGCCGTGAATCCTCCTGACGGCGTCCCCCGGCTAAAACATGTGCATCCTTTGGCGGGCTTTGAGAGGTTATTCGGAAGCCTAGGGGCTCGTTAAGTAGCCGCTGGTCTTGGAAGTCTCCACGATGGCGAGCTTCTTGGTTCGTGACCCATATAAGACGGGCCCCATTGAAGGAAGGCGTTGCCGTGTGCTTGGGTTTGTCAGACTCCGCAAGAGGTCGTCCGTACCTCGCCGGGGTCAGAATGTTGCCATTCCACTTTGTAGTCAGGGATTTGGAAGCAGGACCCCTCCCCTCGGCCGAACGCCGCGAGGTCGAAACGGGTTCAAGACTTCAGAGACTGGGAACGCAAAGGCAGGGATTCCGTCGTATCTTGGACGTCGTTGCATCTGTCCCTGATTGGAGATCGACATGGCCAAGTTGGCAGAGCAAGATCCCGAGCTGCATGAAACTGACCCATCAAACCGACGCTGGCCTTGGACATCCTTGGTCTTTCGTTGTCATTCGCAGGGAGTTGATGCGCTGCTTTATCCGCTGAATAAGTGACTCCAGCCGTTGAAGACCATGTACCGAAGAGAGAATGGAGAAGGTGATTAACAAGAAGTTGACGGCTCAGCAAATCAGCCAAGAGGAAAACAAACATCCAGCACCGCCAGGGTCTGGGGTACCTTACCCATCTTTGCGGCCGTAGCCGAATCCCTCACCTCCCACACACGATTCCACACCTTCCCAGCCCTCCGCGGTGAGGAAGGAATCGAATCCTCGCGCTGAGCAGGACAACAGAATACCTCACTCTAGAAGGGGGGCTCCAAAGTCCCAAAGGCGTCGAAGCATACAGAATCCTTCTGTAGGATCTTGCCTTGGATCCTGCCGGCAGACTCCCTCTCAGCCCTTTGGTCGTCCCAGGGCAGCGGGAAGGAAAAGAGGCATCGGGTTCCTTCGGAGGCGTCCCAATCACCTGCCGTCAAGGACGCAACCCCGGTCGTTCGCAGTCCTGGTCCTCAAAGAGAGCGGTGGTTCGTGCGTCACTCCATCTCCGCCGCCCGCTGGCAGCAGCCACGACGCGGGAGTCTAAGCGTCCGGGTACCGGGGTGTTGAGCTCTAGAGTGAAGTCTGATTGATGGGATGTTCGCGCTAGCCCGGCGGACGTTGGGGGCCAAGCTCCTTCCCAGAGCGTTTTGTGTGCGTGTGTGTGCGTATGTGCATCAAGTCAGAAGCACGAGTTTCCGTAAGGAGATGTAGGAGATGTCATGCCTGCATGGCTGGCCGTTGCTGTGCCGCAATGCCGCGGCCGGATGCCCACGAGTGACTTCGGAGCAGTCTCCGTCGTCAGGAGGTAAGAGAGGACGAAAACCAGGCCGCTGTTCCTAGCATAGCTGATGGGGAAGTGGGCGGCTGCTGCTGTCGCGTTACCTGTGCTCCCAATTCGCGTGGTTTGTTTAACATCCGAACCGGGCCGGCATTAACATACCGGAGGCCCCCCCCTTTTGCTCTCACGATACGTACGTACGGCCATCGATGCTGTCGAACAGCACCACCACCCCGCTCCCCGTCTTCAGGCATCAAACAGATGAACCTGGAACGTTGCATTCTGGTCGCTTGCTCGCACGACCCCGATTCAAATGCTGTGGGCCCCTCGCACTATGAAAAATGCTCCACAGAGCGGCCGACACGAGGCTATTCCCTTCCTGGACTGCCATTCGAGGTACGCGATTAAGCGTGGGGTCATGGCTCTTGCGGGACCCCATGGCGTCTCCATCGCTCGACAAGGGGAAATTCGTTGTTGACTCTCTCTTTCTCTCTTCCTCTCTCCATGGTGAGAGGACCACGGCCGGCCTTCTCAGACCATCCTGCCAAGTTTGATGTCTGCGTGCGTGCCGCGTGTGTCATTCCGACAACCTGGAAACTTGTCAAGCTCCTTAATGACCAAACCCTGCGCAATGGCTGGCATGGGTACCTGGACTTGATGGCTGATTTCCTCCCGAGTGTTTGGCGGGTGTTTTTATCCGATAAGCCTGCGAATCTGCTGCCTCGAGGGCTGGTCAGCATTACAGAAGAACAAAAGTCCCAAATTATTTGCCTCTCACCGAGCTGTTGAGACAGTTGAAATCCTCACCGACGTCGTTTCACGCCGTAAACGCCATCCCGTCGATGCGTCTAGATGCCAGAGGAGCCTTTGCCGCCAGGTTGCCACGATGATGGCCACTTGGTTCGTGGGCCTTGCCGGTCATTGCCTGGCCCCTTCGGCATGGATACTTGACCTGCATCCACATTGTTTACCGAAATCGGTAAATGCTCTCCCTTCCGCTCTTTTTGTATCATGGATGCATGTAAGGGTACGGCAAAAAGTGATGCGATCGCTGCAAATGTGCATATTTCCAACCCGACTGTCAGCGACAGCTCAGACTCGTCTAAAAATGCTAAATTCCGGCAACGCAGATGCGAAAAAAAAAGAGAGCAAAGATTCAAATAAACCCTGTAAAATCATATGCGAATATCCCAATGTCTAAATCCCGGTAGGCAACGCCAAAGACACCCGCGGTTCTGTCGAGTCACATCAATCGCGGGCGTCGCCAAAGAACACCGAACCATTCCCGCCATAAACCCTGGAAACCTCCATCTCACTTGAGACCGTTCCACAATGCACCCACATGCCATGGTACGCAACACCCCATTCGAAGCTCTGTCAAGGATGACTGACACTCGCTAGATGAAGGTCGGCCGAGTCGCGGCCATTTCCCGAACATTTTCCCTTTTGATATTCTCTAGCTCGTCAGGTCGTACGGGATCTGTAGCGGTAGGCATATTTTCGGTCCGTAGCGTAGCACGAGGGCGCATATCGCGAGGCTTCGGCCATGTTCGAGCCATTCTGGTGACATGGCATGTACCGTGGCGTCTTCCCAACTCATATCAGATCCTCATGTGGTGGTGTTCGGCTCCCTGAGGTCGAGTAACTTCCTAGCTGTGATTCAAGACGTCAACGCTAGGCCCCGAGCAAGGACCAAGAAAACTCACTGTGAGCTCTTGCCCTCCTTCTTCCTGCCACTGCCATTCTTCGAAGAGACCTTGCTCTGGCCTCTGGTCTCTATCCGGGGGAAAAGTCCGTCGAACACGGCTCTCTGCTCTTGGCCCTTGCCTTTGGTATCGGGAGAGGTGCCCTTGGAGCTGCCACCGTAGTTGGAATCCATCTTGTTGCTTGAGGTTCTGAGAGCGGCAATCTGTAAAGTCGATGTAAGAGCCAGTGGGGCGAAGGACGGAGCAGTTTCGACTCACGGTGGTTTCTTGGAGTTTGCGCAAGAGGTCGCTGGATGCTTGTTGACTGTGGACGGACGGAATGGTTGCTGGAGATGGCGATGAGCTCATGGAGTTCTTGAGAGGTTGTTGACTTTGCTGGCTCATCATGAAGGTCGCCTCGTCCGAGGGTTTATATCTCCAAGATGATGAGGGAGAGAAGACAGAGTTCTGCCCGTCTTAAGATACAAGACGAGAATAGATTGAAGGAAAGGGACTTTGGGAAGTCGAAGAACCAGCCTTCCTGGGCGAAGCTGTCATAGCAACTCAACAGTCTCGAAACACGCCTTGCCGAAAACTAGGCAGAGAGTTCCTGGCCTTGTGGTCAAAGTTCAACCTCCCACACCCTTGTCAGGCAGGCAATATACTAGGAAGGGATGTCTCTTGATGGGTATAATCTGCCTGATGGACCCGTTTCTAGAACCAGCGTCATTCCTTCCAGGAAGAACTTTTGGGGCTATTCTTGCTTGTGTTTTGAAGTCAAGCACATTTCGAGGAAGAAAAGAGCAGCAGAGTTGTGAAAGGGAGGGATAGCAAAGCCACTAGGCTGCGGCAGAGCATATTCAAGGTGTGCGGTCACAGCCATGACTGCCCATGCGTGTAAACCAAAGTCCCGTCGTGACAAGTCATGTGCCTGGTAGTTCCGGGAGTACCAACACTTAGCGAGCTAGGATTCCCCTTCGATGTGGGTAATTGGCTGGACCATGCCGGATCCCCTAATGTGGTTTGCTCCAAGGTCATCTGTCTGATCAAAGCCCGACCAATACGATTCTGAATGGCCTCAATTCGACACTGGCCAAAGGAAACGCCCGTTGTAATGCTGAGTGATGGCAATGTGACCCAATGGCCTGAGAGGGACTGATAAAGCCAGAGATCATTGTAACCCCGGGATTTGAGTAATACGGAGAGAAAAAGGGACTTTCTCCTCTACGCCGCATCATGGCATGAAGCGTGCCCTACTTGAGCGTAGGGCTGAGAGGAGCCACCCAATCCAAAGCCTGCGTGCAAACCTGAGGATGGCTGGACGGTGATGGTTGCGGCCTGTTTCGCACGCGGCAACGGCCAATTCGGCCGTGATCCTACCGGCGCCGATTTGAAATCGGGGAGTCACTATCAGCGGCGTAGCAACGTGGAATGACGAATATCAAGTCATATGGGCAGGTTTTGCCATCTGCGGATGGCCACGAGGCGTCTTTCGCCGTTTGATGCCGCAGCTCACCTGCGGCGCTTCATCGCTTTCGCAATATGTCGGGCGCTCTTTGATTGCGATGCTCATGTTTGCGCGCAGATAGCATGGAATAACATCTCGGGGCGGGCTTTCTCGTTCTTGGTAGGCGTTCTGCCTGTTGTTGGCTGTCTGTTCTGTTGGTTTGGGGGCGCAAACAACGTGCCGATTGTTGGTGCAACCGAACATTGGCTGAGTGCGGCGGCCGCTCCAGCGCCAGTGTGCAGTTGATGAGAGATTGGTGTGCTAACCGCGATGGAACCCATGGAAGCGAGGCATGCAAGATGCATGGCGACTAGCTCACTCCAGGCAGCATTGAAACGGTGGTCCTCAGAGAAATTGCCGCGGAACAAGAATTCTGCAGCCTGGAAATAATCGGCCACAAATGCCGGGGCTGGCTTCAGGTCAATCGACAACCGCAACAGGCAGCAGGTTTGACGCCGGAACGTAGAACTCTTGTTGCGGGCCGTACATCGTCGTCCGGTTTTGCACTTCTCTTCCGCTGGGTGTTCCTGTTTGGCCTCATCTTAGGAGCTGAAGGATCACCCTGTACCGGACATCGACTGCCCATGAACCAGGGCCACGGAATCTTGTAACCCTTTCTGGCGCCGTGGTCCATGCAATGTACAGTTGCAAGATCCACCCCTTGACTGGGGGCCTTCAGGCTCTGCGTTGGTTTAATCAGCGCGGGAGCCAGGCCTGGTGGGGAGGCGGGGGCCGGTTTTTCTGAACGGTCTCCGGGCGGCATAACGCAGGGAGACGCATCGAGGCTTCGCGGATATTGCTGCGCATTCGGCGTACGGAGGAGAAAGTCACTATGAATCATCTGTTGGTTAGGAATTTAGGAACCAGGGGAGCCGTAGGGAGGATTTGGGTTGGCAGGTCTTGCGCATGCTCGATTCCAGATCTCCTCAGGCCTTGGTCTAGGACTCTCTGAGGATATCATCCTTGTCGCTATGCTGCGTCTGGAGATCTTGCGCTATGAGCGGCCGCCCTCGCATACTGTCTTGTCCACTTGGCAGCTAGCCCAAGAGATGGGCATCGGGATACGGACCAAAAGTGGGAGCCGTGAACCAGGCTCCTGAGGTCATTGGGAGCCAGGCCTTAGGCCGGTGACAAGGCCGGGGGCAGGACGGACGGGACGACAGGCGATTTGACCCGACTGACCGGCTTTGCAGAGGATTGAGCGCGCTTCAGATGGAGCAATAAGCAGGCCCCGTTGCAGGTGGAACTTCCTGGGGCTCTGCGGCCGCTGGTCAACGGTTGCATTCCACTCTTCGACGATCGAAGCAACCCGTATTAAGGACCAATCAGCATTGAGGTTAGGCGAAGGCAGCACCATTGGTTCCAAACCACATGCTGTCTGGTGGTCCCCATCTCTGCATGTTCAAAACGGGATAGCGAGCTGGTTGACGTCTCTGCTCCATCGAGCAAGCGGATTAGTCGTCCTAACATCCGCTTCGTTAGGGTGCTGACCTAGGGTGACAGGGCAGCCAGGCCGCAGGCGAGGTCCAGAAGCACTGACCTGCGCTTAGATGACACCCGCCTCTCCACACCTCCGTCGTCGGGTAAGGAGGATAGCTTGATTTTCTCCATCCAAACCCTGACTTCTGTCGACCTTCCCGTGAGGCAGCAGCATTCTCAAATTGAGACAATGTTGTAGAGGTGCAACGGCATCTACCGTCCTAATTCCGGGGCAAATCCGAACCGGAGAACTCATTTGGAATCGAACCGTCGGGGTTAGGCATCTTGGTTGTGAGCGGTGCGCAGCGGTTGTTGATCTGGAGGGCTGTGGCAGAGGCAAGAACCGCTTCCATCGAGTTGGCTGCATCTTTTCCCGCATCCTTGCATCCTGAGAGTGATTCCAACAGGACGTCTCCGAATTAGGCTGGGCTCCTGCAGCCCAGCTGCAGCTGGTCAGCAACACAATGGTACGACGAGCTTCAACGGTCAACCGTCGTCACCACCCTCCACCTGCCAATTGTTGAACAGCCACACACGCACACTGCCATCTGACGGTGATTGATCGCCCGCTGCTCCCTGTTGTCCCCCTGCCCTGCGAACCCTACACCGTCCCCACCGACGAAGACGCACCCCCCTGTTGGTGGTGAAGGACTTGGCGAATGGCGAGTAACACTTCTTGGGGGAGTGGGAGTCGGGAGCGCTTCGGCGGGTAGGTGCGGTCGTCCGCTGGCAACGATGGGGACGAAATGCAAGGTCTCTTTGCAGAGCAGCGAGTGTCACTCTGCAGGGGGTGACTGCTGCCGCTGGGAGAGGGGTGCAATTGGGTCCAATAACGGACACCACCAGCCCGGCCATGCTGGATGGGGGCGACGAATGGAGCCTTGCCGGGCTTAGCGGTTTGTCTTCTCGCTGGCATATCCCCTTTTTGTTCTTGCTTCAAAAACTCATCCAACCGCTTCCCCGCGTTCCGTTGAGACAACATTCCGTGGCGATTGCTACTTGACGGCCTTTGATAGAGAACAGCTTGAGCATCCTGTGCCTTCGTCTGGCGCGTTAATTTGTGGATTTGTCGCCGTCCCGGCTCCTAAACATTATGAAAACATCAGCAGTGAAAGCTCCCAACGGCCCCGTGCCGGCGAAGAGGAAAGCGTCTACCGATTCCGAGGCTGACGAGATGACAAGTCCTGGGAAGTCAGCAAAGCCGCGCAAGCGCGTTCCCGCTGAGATCTGGGAGACCAAGCGCCCAATCATAACGCGGCTGTACCAGGAAGAGAAGAAGTCGTTGAAGGAGGTGATGGAAATCATGGAGCGAGACTACCATTTCACCGCAACGTAAGTTGTACACTCATTCCAGCTTGTGAGCCTTGCTTACGGTGTGTATAGTGTCAAGATGTACAAGTCCAGAATTTGGAAATGGGGTCTCGACAAGAAGCTGAAGGGAGATGAAGTGTTGGCCATCATGCTGCTGCAACGTGACCGCGAGGCTCTAAAGCGACCAACAGAGTTCAGGATACGCGGGCAGCTCGTCGACATGGAGAATATCCAGCGGTACCTTAAACGTAATCCGGGTTTGATGGCCAAGTTCAGAGCTGGGCAGACGCCCAGCGTCCAGACAGCCCTCGAAGTTACTTGCCGAACACCTTCACCGCCCCCGAGTCCCCTCAGAGCCCTGGCCCCGACGACAGAAATGCAAAGCACAGAGCAGGTGCTGTATCTGTTCCGGGACTATATCGACGGCTCCTTCTCATCCGGTACCTGGTGGTGCGAGTACGACGTGGAGTGTTCGAGCATTCGCGCCCCGCAGACCCTGCAAAGCGACGAAAGCAACGAGTTGTTCGAAAGGGTTGTTGCGAGCTTCGCTCTGGTCAACCGCTGCATGAGATGCGGTGATCATATCGATATCAACCGCGTCCTCGGCCCGGCATTCGACACGCTGAAGAGGCTTGTGAGCTCCGAAACCCCGAATTTCGTTGCGAGGACCATTTCTCTGCTTTGGTATCTGGAGCGACACTACAAGCATGATCTCCTACGACTGGTCCTCCATTACCTCGCAGATCTGATGCCGATTGTGTTGGGACCGCATCATATTCTCGCGCACATCTGGCGGAGGCTGGCAATGACCGAATTCTCGTCATACTACGAGCTTTCCATGAGGTTGTATGAATTGTTGGTTCCCGAGATCGAAGGTCGCGTTGGGTCAGCCAACTACTTGACGTTCCTTCTGTACTGCGACTATCTCGACTGTATGCATGGTAGGAGGACTGCGGAACACTGCGAGTCGGTGATTAGCAGCCACATATCTCGGAGTCAAAGGTCAGGGCGGGAACACCTCTGGCTTGAAGACATGGCCCTCTCACACGCAGGCCTACTCGCAACCTGCAAAGAGAACCAGGGGCGCCCGGACGAAGCGATTGCGGTACTGACGGCGCACATGAACGCGTACAGTATGGCCAACGACCAAGAAGCGTCGCTCCACCTCACTCTGGGCGTCAAATATTATAACATGAACAACGACGTGGCTGCCATCGCGTCCTTCAAGTCGGCGGCACGCGTTGCCCTGACATCGGACGGAGACGAGCGGATCTGCGACCTGGCGCTGTCAAATTTGGAGGCGTCATTCCAGAAGATGGACAAAACGACCATGGCCAACCGAGTGCACCAATACCGAATGGACCGTGTTGCCAAGTTTGCAGAGAAATCAGCGTTTTTGGAAAAGGGGTTCTCCGACGATTATGACAACGATAGCGACGACGTTTCCATCGAACTCGATGCCCTGCCGGAATGGCTGTGGAAGTGTGACGATATCGAAGACGAGCCTGAAGTGTGGTCTGATTTGGCGCCGTTCACCTGGGACAAGCAATCACCAGCTTCTTTTGCTGCTTATCCTAGTGGCGCGTTGGAGTGGGCAAACACTTCCCAGCCCGAGTCTCCCGCCGTAATATCGACCGAATACTCTCCCCGAATCGAGAGCCACCTAATCGATCCGGAGGTCGAATATCTATACGCACAGGCAGGCGGGGTGCGGTGAAACGACCCATCAATAGGTTGTTTGTGATGATATCAAAACACCAAGTCGACGGCTCCGTTTGATCCTTTTGCTTTCTGCCGCTCCTGGAGACACCGGGGCTTCGTGTCGGCGACAAGTCGGAAAAGCAGTCAAGATGCGTCGACGCGTTGGTGCTTGCGTCCCGACACTAATGCTCGCGGCGCTTGAAAATGCCCCTTAAGAAGAGACGGAAGGCAAAGACGCTCGATTCCGGTGCCAGAAAGATTTCAAAATATCCCGGCAATTAGTGGTTCTCTCGGCCTTGACTCGCGGGAAGCATCAGGTCGGAAGGCTGTTGGGATTGAGAAATGCGCAAATTTCGAAGGCGGACTTTGCATGTCGACGCAGTGGGTGGAAGGGCTCCGAAAGACGATTGATCGTTGGAGACGTCGCTTGAACACAGCGTTCGAACGGTGATCCCTTTGTCGAGGAGGCGAGACTGTCCAAGCGAAGCAAGTCCAAGAGCGGCTACTGGGCCAGCTCTGGATGCTCGAGGAAGATAAATGAAGGCACAGCAGGTGAAATTCTTGCTTGAAGATTCTTCAAGTCCAAGGCAGAAAGCGCGATGGTAGTGCAAATTTTCCTGTAGGAACGTCATGGAAGGAGCGTAGGAAGGCGCCTTCCGCCTCTCGCACCCAGCATTGAGAAGGAGCAATACGAGGAAAGAAGCAGAAAGGGCAGGAAGGAGCGTGTAATTGCAGGATTTAACATCGGCAAGCGCAACCAAGATACCACTCTGTCAAACTATTGTACAGAAAAAAAAGATAAGAACAAAAAACACTTTATCTCTTCCAACCGTAACGAGGCTGCCTATTTCTGACACGCAACACGACGAGACCACGTACGTCCAACTCCACTGATTCACAAATGAAGAAAACTTGCCCCAACAGGCAAGATATTTTGAAGAATAATGGCAGCCTACACAAAGACGTCGGTCAACGAATCCGCGGACTCAGTTTTGCATTGCTGATCCGATAGATAGGCACGAGACTGGACGCCACTGAGGGGTCCCTCCGCTTCTGCACACTGTCAGCACAACGCCATTGACTGCTGCCTCAAGGTCCCCATTCCCGCTGCCTACAAGCCTACGTGTCGAGCATGAGGTCGCCAGACCGGCCCTGTACCCCGAGATCGAAAATGACGCACCCCTCGGGCACCGGTCGAGGTCTGCCGGCTCCGGGGTCTCGGCGCCGTGTGCCCATTTTTCGCCCCGGAGGCATCGTCTTGCCCACCGGCTTCGGCGTCCCTCGGACTCCTAGGACTCGGCCATGGGCACGGAAATACCGGGAGAGCAGAAAAAATCAGTGCCAAGTCTCCGCCTCACACACGTCGATCTTGATGCTGGTGGATGCAGCAAAGACGAGCACACGGCTCCAAGACGTCATTATGCGCAACTTTTACGCCGGTAGACGCACATTGACGCATCGCCAGGCTCCTTGTCTGACAAACCATTGCACCAACACTTCCCAAAGCGTTGGTCTCTAGTCGCGGCATTGGCGCGTTGGGCTTGGGGTTACGGAATCCGAATGCACCAATAGGTCGCACCACCGGGCCATCGTGGGTGCATGCAGCCAATCGACGCCGTCCCTGGCGAACGTGGAGGGACGGACATGGCAAGACGATCTGAGTGGCGGGCGGAGACGATTCAGATTGAATGTCTGGAGACGAGGAAGCTGACGGACTCTGGACCGCGTCCAATTCGAAGTATTTACGTGCTCCGGGGTGCGTCCCCTCCATGCTGTGCTGATTGAGGCGTACGTTGTGCGGCCAAGCGACATTTTCTGGTGTTCTCGGGCTTTAGCCGTTTTGCCGGCCACGAAACGGAGGTCCAGCTGGACTCCGTCCCCCCTGCGTCAACGGACGGTGTTGCCATTCCTGCCGGGAAATGGCCGGTATTGCAACGCCGAAGCAGAGATAAGATCATCGCATGATAGCTGTGCAGTGATCGATCGTGCAGCTCATCCACTCTCACCGGCATCAAGGGAGATTGCCCTGTTTGACCGAGGTCGGTCTCGTGGTCCTGCAGAGACCTGACTCTTTCTCATCCGTCATTTAGACCGTTGGAGGCGGGACAAAAACAAGGAAGCACCGGCAACGATCAACGGCGGCCGCGGCGAATGACTCGGGCGCGAACGTTGGTTGTTGGACTGTCACGCGCGAAGAGGGAGGCTGCCACGCGACATGCCGCTGGCATCGTCGAACGCTTGCGTTGGATGTGTTCCAGCAGTGCCAAGTGCGTGGGAAGGACCAGGACGAGGAGACTGTCTTGCTTAAGATATCCGAATGTATCGGGTCAGTTGGAGGAAGGCTCATGTCTTCCGAGACAGTTCATGTTGCGGCGGCCCAACACCAATAGCAGCGCGACACCAGCAACTGGGTAGCGCACTGGAACAGTCCCGCCTTGTCCCGCGCAGACTCCAACGAGGAGATTAATGAGAACGCGCATGCTTGGTGCATCACTAAGAGCAATGGCGATGACGATGGTCTCAAAACATGAGCCCCAGTGGGAGCTGGCTGAACTCAATTCCATGCGGCTGGCCCAGAATGACGAACCGTTGGCGGCCTGGATTGGGGTAACAAGAAAGGGTGCGTCTTTGATTGGGAGTGCCAATGGCAGGCCTATCTAATGGCCGAATGCATGCACATGGGAATGTCAGACGCCGGTAGGTGCAGACGCAAACTGCTCGGTGCTAACAGCTTAGATGCGCTGGCAGGTTGAAAACGAAGCTTGGAGTCTCGAGGAGCCCACGGCGAACGTTTGGAACGGAGCACAGTGCCAGACTCGGGGAAAGACGGTCTCGTCGTCCTCGCTTCGAGGTCAGCTGTTAAGAAGAAGGGCGACGGACGAGACCAACAGACAGGGGCCGGACGGGCACAGCGGGACGGGGGAACGCGCAGTCCAGGCCCAACCAGTCAGCCGGTGTAACCTGGCAATAATGGAGAATTAAACAACGGGACGCTGGATCCAGCACAATTTGAAGGTGGGAACAGTTCCTCAGCCGGGAAGCCCAAAGGGGTTTAAAGGGGAGCGGCGGCAGCGCTGGGCAATCTTAAGTCGTCCGCTCCGGGGCCCTTTACAGCGTCGGGCTGGCCCTATGGCATTTGAGCGTTGGACAGCCCGAGGCGGGCGCGGTACGGGCTGGGTTGAATCTCAATTAGATACCTTGCAGAGCAGGTGGTTTGTCAAGGTTGTGGACGGGTCTCCCCACCGTGGACGTCCACTTTGCTGAGGTGGTGCCTGTCACGGGCTGTCGCGCAGGCTTCGCTCCCACCTGGATGCACTGTAACGTAATATCCGAGGGGCACATCACCTTGGGGCATCGAAGGGGGGGCTACGGTTACGGGCATTGCATCGCTGCTGTGCTCAGGCTCAGGCTGCGGTTCTGGGTATGTGACGGGTGCGACTGGTGACACGACTGACTCTCTTGTTGCGGGGGAAGTTGTGCTGGGTAGTGGCCGGAAGTGGGAAGTCAATAGTTTGGGTGATTCAATCTCGCCTACGGGGCCGTCAATATCTTTTGGCTCATGCGAGGCGTTGAGTTTAAACGGTCTGGGCCCTGAGCCCCTCCGTTTCGACTTTTTGGCCTTTTGTTTGCTCGCTGAAAGAAATTCGAGACGTGGTATGAAAGAGCAAAACGCGCGGCAAGCCTACGAAGTCAGCCCGTCTTTGTGTAGACTGGGACGCACGAGGGAGAGCTTGGCAGAGGGCGGCGCGGCCAGAGGCAACGTGGGCCGGCTTTGCCATCGCCTCTGCATTGCCCATCTGTGTGGAATGACTGCATGCCTGGGGATGGAGAGAGGGACGGAAGGAGGGAGAGCACAGGAGATGATTAGGTACCGGGCGGAAGGGCACAGCAGATGGAAAGGGTTGCAGAATGCTGTGAGACGGCACACAATACGGCGCGGTACTACCAGACCTTACCTTACTCTGTTGCCCAGGCGTCACTGAGGAAGAGTTGAGAGAGTCAGAAGAGCGAATCGAATCTAGACCCTTGGAAGGACTGGACTGGACCGCTCGGCCCGTTCACGAGAACTGCGCCGCAGATTGTCACCCGTCACCGGCCGTCTGTCCGTCCGTCCGTCCACCTGTTTGCTCGTAGACGCCAGCGCGCCCATTCCGTGTGTGGGCTGCTGGGCCACGAAGCACACACGAGGTTTGTGACGTGTTAGAGGGCAGGTAGGGGGCAAAATGTGGTTGTAAAGTTGTCTGCAAGCTTGGGATATCTGGCGTGATGTTGGACATTGATCGTCCTCTTCTTTGTATGTGTACCTGACCAGTGGTGATGGCTGATTGATTAATTGAATGAATCACTGGCCAGTTCGGGTAATTGTGGATCTGGGCTGCCATTCTTTGTCCCCTCCCTCGCGGCGAGGTGCAGCTCAGGGCAATTAGCGATAGCAGTATCTGTAATTAGGCGTCCATTTTGCTTCTTCTGTTGCTGTTGCTGCTGCTGCTGCTGCAAGATAAGGTACGTACGGCTATTTAGAGTAGGTAGGGTGGGAGCGGCTCCGTTATCTGCGAGTAAGCAGTGCGTCAGTTTCGGGAAGGATATTCGCGTAGGTTATATCCGCAGATAGGTGATAGGCATCTGCTGGTATTGATGTCGATATCTGTTGGAGGGGCGCAATCTCTTCTTAATCTTGCAGCAGTTGAATTGCCGAGTGGTTGATCATGCAGAAGGGGGAAAAAGAAAAGAAAAGAAAAACAACAAGAGACCAATTGCTCGATGCTCGATGCTTGAATGCCAGGCGACGAGACTGTGGAGTATCCGTAAGGTACCGTACCTTGGGCCGGATCCGCAGTGGTATTGAATCGAATCCGTTCGGCGGCCGGTAACTCAAACGGCTGTCGGTGTTATGAGTTATGAGCTCCAATGCGGACGGACAGACAGTGTGCGTGTTCCGTCGAGAAAGAGCACTGTCTGCCGTCGGTGTTGCTGCTGATTGGTCGGCCGTCAATTGCTGACACAACGACTCTGGCAGCCGCACCGTCGAGGAGCTAAGCCGTAACAGGTTCCGTTTCGAAGGGTCCTCCTCCAAATCTTTCGTTGGCTACAGCCATGTTCCCTCCACGCTCGGCCGCCCTCCCTGCACTGCGCCAAACGCCTGCATCTGCACCTGCACCTCTCGCCCTCTTTTTTTTCTCTGCCCTCGCTCCCTGATCCTTTTCGACAGACACTCTTGCAGGCACAGGCACGGCACAGAAGAAGCAGAACGCAGTGCAGCAGCCACTGCTCAATCCCACTGTCGCTGTCACTGTCACCATCACTGCCACTGCCAATGCCCTGCAGCTGCCATTACGACTGCTGACGCCCTGAGCCTCGTCTTCGTTGCCCGTGTTCTCGTCATAGCCCCCTCGTTTCCTCGCCTTTCCTTTTTCTTACCTTAAGGTACAGTGCCTTACCGAATACTACCACTCACTAGACTGCCTTATTTGCTCCTTATGGTCTCCCTCTCCCTCTCGATTCCTTAACCACCTCTCCCCTACTGTGGCCTTCCGGGTCCTGGGCTTTCTTCTTTTCCTCTTTTCCTCTTTCCCTCCCTCTATCTTCTACTCTCTGCCCTGCAAGGGATCGAGTCAATCCGTCATACGCAGCGAGAAAGGTTATTCCAGCGCCAAGGTTCTTGCTTCAGTGAGTTTGTCCATCCTGTCCCCCCTCGAGTCCCCCAAACACCACGCACGCCAAAGACCACCCCCACGGACGGACCGTTTCCACATCGGACTCAAGGCAGACGGTCTACGACTACTGCAGTCCAGATACCTTGCAGTCCAGCCAGTCCAGTCCAGTCCCAGTCCATCCACTGTCCAAAGGGTCGGCCGGACCCCGACCAGAAAAGAACCTTCAAACTGACGCTGGCCCGGCCTGTGGGCGCCGTGTAGGTACTTTTTCACCTTAGGTTGGCTACCTAGTCTACCTAACTGGACCTAAACCCACCCAGGCTCGACCTAACGCCGTTCCGTCCTCCGTCTTGTCTCTCCTCCCTACGCCTAACGCCTACGAATACGTCGACTGCTTGACGGGAGGATACGGGTGTCTTGGGTATTGTTCGAATACACACGGTGCACCGTTCAGACCTACCGTACCCAGCACCGTCCCACGCCTACGAATCGCAGACGGTCGCCACCCTCCCATCCATCCAGCTGATAACCTCGCGCTTTATCCCTCTTCCTCCTTTCCCCCACGACCGCCTGCAACTGCAACTACTGCCGCTGCTGCTGCGTGCGACTGCGACTCGCCGACTCGACTCTTCCTACGACACACGCACGACCGTCGTCCCGTCTTGTCTGCGTCCAACACACAACGCACACCACACCGTACCCACCACCACCTCCAGTCCACACGTTGCATATAATCATGTCAAACGGTCCACCCCAGTCCTTGCCGCCGCCGATTCACACGGAACACCAGAACAAGGTTGATGGGAGCTCCGACCCCGTCGCCTCAGATACACTCCTCCGCAATGCAGACTTCAACAACGACATCTCCTTCCCTTACATCGTCACACATCCCCAGATCCAGTTCCGCACAACGACAATAGCACCCTCCCCGCCCCTGTCCGAGTCCTCCTTTCAGCAACTCGAGCCTCAATCCACATTAACCACCAGACCCGGCCCGAGTCCGCTTGTCACAAACAACAACCTGCGAATCCAGACCGACGACCTGCTCCCGAGCCTGCCTACCCGCTCCGACAACCACCCCGTCTCCGTCTACGCCACGCCTCGCCGACCCAGCGCCGGCCTCACCCACAAGACATCGTCCTCCAGCCTGAAGCCCGTATCGAGAACCCCCAGCTTTAAGGCGGCTGTCCACAGTCTCGGCCCCGCCTCGGCCACGAGCTCCTGCCTGCCCAGCCCGATTCTATCGGCTATGAGCGACGTCACCCCGTTGCCCTCGCCTTTATTATCAGGAGACTCCCCGGGCCCTTGGAAGCGTCTCGGTGCACGACCACCCTCGCGGGATATGCCCAACCCCACCCCAGATTCCGTGCTGGTCTCAGCAACCGGCGAATCAATAGCAGCCGCCCTCGCCAACGCTTCAAAACGCAAGGTCTACGCCGGTCTCGTCACAGAAACCACCGATGGATCAGGCGCAAAGGTGACTCTCAACGCCAAGCAGGAGCACGCACGCAACCGCAGTATCAGCGAGTACATCCCCGACCCGAATTACATACCGAAGCGGCACATCACCGTCTCTGGCTCCCACGTCAAGCCCGAAGCCCAGGAGTCCGCCACCGAACCCCATATGCGCCGCGAGCTTAACCTCGCAGAGTCCAGAGGTTTGACCCCCGCCATCGCCCAGCCGCCGACCCCACCGCCGAGCGAGTCCTCCAAGGACTCGAGCGACTCCACCAGCAAGCCGAAAACAGCCATTCCCGAGTATTTCGAGGCCTTCGACCGCCGCGACAACAAGAGGAGGAGATGGAGGGCAGTCAAGACCCTGGGCCAGGGCACCTTCAGCCGTGTCATGCTGGCGACGAGTCAGATGGACGACGACGACGATACGTTACATCCCGACAGCCTCACGCCAATTTCAGAAACGGGACCGGCCAGAAAGACCCTAGTCGCAGTCAAGGTTTGCGAGCATGGCCCTAGAGGTGGAGCAAGCGAGGACCGCATCGAGATGTCTCTCAAGCGCGAGTTGGAGATTATGCAGAGCATCAGCCATCCGTCGCTGGTACATCTCAAGGCGTGGAACATTGAGCCCAGCCGCGCCATTCTCGTCCTCGGCCACTGCCCAGGAGGCGACCTTTTCGATGTCGCTACGGGCCACCGCCAGGTTCTCAAGCCGACGCTGTTGAGGCGGATGTTTGCAGAACTGGTGGGCGCCGTGAGATACCTGCATGAGCGCAGGATCGTCCACAGGGACATCAAGCTCGAGAGTGGGTGACCCAGGTTGTGACAGCAAACTCAAAAACCATACTGACAATCCACAGATGTGCTCGTCAACCTGACAGCACCCGAGCTGGCGGATCCCTCAACGGACTGGACGACGTACCCGCACTCGGTCATCACCCTGACGGATCTTGGCCTGTCCCGGCGCATCGCCGACGACGAAAAGCTCGAGACCCGCTGCGGGTCGGAGGACTACGCGGCGCCCGAGGTCATCATGGGTTTGCCCTACGACGGCCGTGCGACGGACGCCTGGTCCCTGGGCGTTCTGCTCTATGCCCTTCTCGAAGCCCGCCTGCCGTTCGACCCGTACCCCAACACCATGGACGGCCACCGCATGCGCAGCCGCACGAGCCACCGCATCGCCCGCGCGGAGTGGCGCTGGATCGATTACGCCGGAGAAGACGGCGACCACGAAGGCGACGAGGCCAAGTTCAAGGAGCGCGGCCTCCTAGGGGCCATGGAGATCACCGAAGGCCTGCTCCAGCGCGCCAGGAGTAGATGGACGCTCGAGAAGGTTGCAGAGAACGAATGGGTAAAGGGCGCGATCCAGGTGGAAGGCGGCATTCGTTTCCGCGAAGAGGTCGCCGGCGCAGAGGTATGATGACAGCACTCCGTGGGATTTCATGACGGGAACCAGGTTCGGGATATGTTACTGGTTTGAGATGTACGAGTAGGAGGAACGGTTGGCGGACGGGCGGTGGGCATATCGGGGCATCATACCACATGCTCTTTTCGATGGTGGGCATTGACATCTTTTCTTCTTTCATTATCATGTTCGACGCGAGAACTATTACTCGCCCACGTAGGGTTGGAGCATTCGCTTCCTCGGGACGACAGAGAGAAAGTCCCCCTTTCACATCTTTTTTCTTCAGACATAGATTAAGCCCACGACGAAAAACTTAGACCTGGCCAGCGAAGGTGTTGTTATTATTTTGGGGACGGGATTTGTTTCATTTTTTTTAGTTGTACAGCTATTGGGGCCGTTGGTTTGCCCGTTATATTTTTCCCCATCATGATTGTGTGTCTTCCAAGATACGTCGATCATGGTTATGTTTCGAATACCCAAAACAACCTTTGACTTCTCGGACTGTTGTCTCCGGACTGTTGTGTCACTGAGTCTTGTCCCGTTCTGGCGTCGCGTGTCACAGGTCAGTCATCTTTTTTGGCAAATGCTTTTTGCGTGGCGCCGTCTGTGAGGTGCCGCCGATCCGGTCCATGCGGCTCATGACGTTGGTCAAGGGACGATTTTGGAGAGGGCCGGATCTGGAAGGGAGAAATGGGCAGAAGGGATCAAAAAAGTTGAGTCTGGACAGGGAGTGAGGGAATGAAAAGGAGAAAGGGGAAAGGGAAAGAAAGCCACATGGGACTGAACGGGTTCCTGGGATTAGACCGTTTCTAGACGGAAGAAACACGCGTTACGTGTAAGTGGCCGTTTCCCCGTTCTTTGTTCGGCCGGTTTAGGGGAATGCGGTTTTCTTGGTCGGGGATGTCCGTGAAAGGAGGGGCCCTCTGGGCTGGCTGGAGGGCGAGCGAGCTAGGCGTTTGTGGGGTTGGTTCAGTTCGGGTTTCTATATTTGTACTGCGGCGTTGTCTTTTCTCTACGGTGAAAGAGGGTGAGGGTCAAAGGATGACGGAGACACAGAGAGAGGGTGTGTGTGCGTGATGCCCGGCGATGGTCGGGGGATTTGGCCGGTTCGGGGCCCGGGGGGCTCCGGGCCGGCGTGCCGGTGGGATTTGTTCATGCATGTTTGATGACGGCATTGGGGGCGGATGGGATGTTCATGTAAGTGAAGACTTTTGGTTTTCTTGAATTACGATTAAATTGAGGTACATTGCGAGATGCGGATACTCGGCCGTGTCTCGACGTTTCCCGGCCGAGTGTGAACTCTTCCATGCCCCTTAACTCCTACCCTCCCTCCCCTTTCTATCCCTAATTGCCCTAGAACACGACGTCGTTCCCGGGCCAGAGGACATCATATGCCGCCCCCTCGTCAAGACTGATATTCCCCACGACGTGGAGGCCCGTGGGGTCGGCGAAGGCCATGTCGGCGGGGGGCCCGATGAACTGGCCCAGGTCGTCGAGGTCGCGCCACGAGAAGCCGCGGCAGAGGAGCTCTGTCTGGCTCAGGGGCAGCGGGGTCATGCCCATGCCGCCGGCGCCAGTGTGGTGCATCCCGGAGGCGTGGTCGTGGCCTAGCAGCATGGATGGATGTGGATCGTGGTAGGAGGGGGAGGGGTTGGTGTGTTCTGTGGAAGGGAGGATGGATGTTGCTGTGTGGTGGTGGGAGGGCGCGGTGTGGGAGGAGGAGGGGTGGTGGCCTGGACGCGAGGAGGAGGAGGCGGTGGGTGTTGTTTGGGATGGGTGGTTGCCGGCGGCGGCGGCAGCGGTGGAGGTTGTTGCTTTGGGGGACGTGGAGGAGGATGCGGATTTGGAGCGCCAGAGGAGGGAGAGGAGGGAGGCGTAGCGGTGGCCGAGGGAGTGTGGGGAGATGGAGGAGCGTTGGAGGCAGGTTATCGTCACGGAGATGGAGCGGCGGACGGAGTCGGATGCTTCTGCGCCGAGGGCGCCTGCGAGGCGGGCCTGGTGAGGTTGTCAGTGATAAGAATCAGGGGGCATGTTGAAGGAGACAGACTTTGAATAGGAAGACGGCCGCGTAGATGACGTAGAGGTAGTACTTCAGCGGCATGTAGCGCAGCCCCGTGACGGGGTCGACGGAGGTGTTGAGGATGTTGAGGAGGGAGTTTGCGGCGTCCATGGACTCGTAGATGAAGCGGGCGTCGGGGGTGCTGGCGAGGTCGCCGAAGAGGGGGGTGTTTATCGCCGTTGTCGTGCGTGCGGTCGTTGCGCTGGTGGGTTGCGGTTGTGGTGGTGGCTGTTGTTGAGGAGGTTGTTGCTGCTGAGGCTGTGATGATGATGCTGTTGCTGCTGTTGTCTGGGACTGCTGCTGCAGTTGTTGCTGTTGCTGGCGGGCGCGGGTGATTGCGCGGTTGATTGTGGCCTGGAAGGCGAAGGCGTTGATGTAGAGGCGGAGGAACTCGTACGAGAGGTTGAGGGCGGCTTTGATCAGGGGCGTGACTGAGAGGTTCCTGTTAGTGTGAAGTTCATGAGTTTGAGATTTGGGATGGATGGGGTTACAGCTTAGACTTCCCCAGACGAGCTTCCACTTTCTGAGGACCGCGAAGGAGTCGTCCTGGTCTTTGTTAGCCGGGGATATGTCACGGAGGTGAGTGAAAACGTACGATATAGCGGACATATTCGCCGCCGAGGTACAGCTGCGCCCGGTGGCCCGCGGACGAGTACAGGATATCGTGGGCGTTGCTAAACAGCTGGATGAGCTCGAGCTGAGCCTGGAAGAGCTGTCCGAGGTTATCCGGCCCGGCCTGCTGGACGCGCAGCGAGGGAAAGTCGGCGGAGCGGGGGATCGTAGAGGGGCCGGGGCCTCGGGACCAGAAGCCCTTGCCGACGCGGATGGACACCTCGCGGTCACTCATGTAGCAGGCTGTACGTGTTAGCCATCTCAGGGAAAAGGGGGGCGATGAGAGAGGGTGCGAACATACCAGCCCAGACAAGTCGTTTCCTGCGGAACTGCTCCGACAGGGCGCTCTGCTTGTCGACCAGCAGGCCCGTCTGCTCGAGGCTCTGGAGGTAGCCGAGGCGGATGGCGACGCCGATCTGCATCCAGGCGCCCTCGTCCTCCTCGCCGCGGCCGACGGTGGGTTTCTCCTGCAGACGCTGGGGCGCCCACTGGGCGAGGATGAGGAGGGCCTCGACGGCGCCGACGGTCGTGGAGCCCTTGTAGATGAGCTTGGAGATGAGGGTCTCCATGTGCCGCGAGCAGGCCTCGTGGACGGCCGAGAGGGAGGGCTCGTCCTTGGAGACGACGGTGAAGATGGCCGTGACGAGGTGCGGCTCCGAGTCGGTGAGGAAGGGGATCGAGGGGGGCGAGAGGATGCAGTTGTGGGCTACGGGGAAGAAGGGGTGGTAGTGTTCGTAGTACGTCGCGAGCAGGCGGGAGGCGACGGACAGAGAGAGAACGCCGTCTGAGATGGGAGGGTAGTGATACGTCGCGAGCGTCTTCGAGGAGGGGTGGTCGCGCGGGGTTCCATGTTCGTGCGTGGTGCTTCCGCTCGGCTTGCGGTTCCTCTCCGTCCCGCCGTCGCCGTCCAGATCGGCTACCTGCGCCAACAGGTTCAACGCGTCGGACGGGTTCAAGAGGTCGCTCGACGTGATGTGTCCCTCGATATCCCCCGCGCTCTGGAGGGACCGCCCGCCGGGGCTGTTTGGCTGGGACCCGGAGCCGGGCCAGCTTGCGGCGCGGCCCGGGGTTTCTGCTTCTGGCGAGCATGACCATGGACGATTTGTCTCTGAGGACTTCTGGTCGGCGCCTGCTGGTTGCTCGCTTGAGGCGGCGCCCTCGGCGGGGACGGAGTCGAAGGTGGATGTGGTCCCCGGGGGGAACGGGGCCGTGCCGGTGGAGTCCGAGTCCGGGAGGCGGACGCATTTGCGGGGACGCCGGCCGCCGCGGCGGGATGTTGCCAAGACGCACTCCTTCTGCTCGCGGACGCACCGGCGGCAGGGCGGGATTCCCGGGTTCCCGCCGTAGTCTCTGTTGATGGTCAGCGGCCTTTGACCGATGACATGGATCGGCTCGACGGCACTGCGGGATACGACTGGAACACGCGGCATGGGCGGGGGCGGGGACTTGGGGGGCTGGGCGCTGGGGGTTGCGCCGCGGCTATGCATGAAGCAGGAACGGGGTCGGTCGGTCGGGTGACTTACAGGTCGCAGCGTGTCTTCCTGAGCCGACAGGACACGCAGGCCCGCGATACCCGTCTCTCCTTTCCATTTGCCGTGGTGCGAGAGACTCGGTGTTGCGAGGATTGGCCGACGAGAGCCGGCGATGGTCGTGGGCCGGCTTCAACAGACATATCGGATTTGGGGGAACGGGACAGGCGGGATACTATCTCGGCCCGAGCTTCTCTCTCTCTTGTGAAAGCAAAGGGGGACCAACAGGTGACACCGGGCTAAGACGCGGAGCAATCCGACCGATGCCAAGGCGAGACAAGCACCGACCTGCAGTGCTTGGGTGCGGATCTACTTCAGCGTTACCGTTGTTTCTTTTGCGGGATTGGAGAGTGGAGAATGAAAGGGGGGAAATGGACGGGGACCGCAGATGGAGGAGAGAGGTAAAGGGGAATGGAATTGGGCGACGCGGAATACGAAGGAGCGTCGGCAATCCAGAGGGACATAGTACAGGGGCGGCAATGTGGCTCTTTGCATCGGCGATAGTTGGGGTTTTAAATGTCTAGTTTCCTTTTCACACTCGTCCTGCCGTACAGACACATGCCGCCGCCGCCCAAAAGACTGTCTGATAGTCTTTCTTGGTTAGTTGGTTGGGCGAGACCGCCAGGAGGTCATGACGCAGTTGAGAGACGGGCAAGGTTTATGAAGGTTTGCGTTGGAGTACTTGAACCACCGTCCATCCTTGCTTTGCTGCCCACCCTGCCGAGAGCTTGAACCCTTCCCCTCCCTTTTCTGCCTCCCCCGACACTGAAGATTGGGGACAGGTCGTAAGCATTACCGATCGAGAGCTAGCTCTTCGTGGGCAGCAGAATCGCTCGCGGGAGGTTACTGAGATGGCGCAACCCTGCAGGCAAGGTTCGGTGATGCGAGCACGTATGTTGACAGCTGCCGTTCATTGGACGGGATCTTGGAAAGATAGATGGATGGAGAAAGACTGTTTTTCTTTTGAATCTTTTTTTATTCATGTTTGCCTTATGCCGGCTCTTGGTTCAATTCAATTGGCTGCCGGCCATTATTTCAAACCTCCCGTGAGGAGGATTTCCTGCCCGGTTAGATATCCCGTTTTGGCGAACCTGCATCGGTGATTTAGTCGAGATCCTCGGACATCTGGCCGCGGCGCATGGAGATTACTTACATCGTGACGACGTTGGCTACTTCTTCGGGTGCACCCAGACGGTGGACTGGGACGCTTGCCGCGATCGCGAGGCCGGGGTCGGTGGCTCTCAGAGCCTCGAGGTCGTCTCTGCTGTCCCAGGTTCTGCTTCATGTCAGTTGCCGAGATTAGGGCTGAGGAAAGGAACAATGAGGAGGACTTGCGTTGATTTGGGGGTTGCGATCATGCCTGTTGCGCCGATCATCGCGGGCAGAACCTGTTGCAGGATGAGTTGAGTTGTTCCCTCTGACGAAAGCTGTGTGGTGTCCGGACTTACAATGTTGACTGTGACTCCCTCTGGCGCCAAGAGCGTTGCCAAGTTGAGCCCCATGGAGCTGTGTCTGTGTCAGTTCATGCCTTATAGAGTCCGAATCCGAGTGCCTTCATCAACGACAACTCAGGCTTATGAGATCACTCAACTCACCAGAGCGCACCCTTGGTCGCAGCATAATGGCACCCGTTGATACCGCCTCCGCGGCTCGCAATGCTTCCCACCAGCACAACTCGCCCCCAGCCCTGCGCCCTCATCCCCGGTAGACACGCCTTCGTCACGACAAACTGGCTGCGCGCGTTGACCTCCATCATCTCATCCCAGTCATCCTCGCCAATGTCGGCGGGATCACGGATCCGGCGCCCGAGCCCGGCGTTGGCGACGAGGATCGAAATGGCCTTGTGCTTCTGCGTGACCTCGCTGCTGGCGAAGATGCTGGGCACCAGGTTGCGCGTCGACTCCCGCGATGAGAGGTCCGCCTGGAAGGGCACGAAGAGTTGTGAAGGGTACTTTGCGCGCAGTTCCTGGGCGAGTGCCTCGGCTTTACCCTGCGTGAGAGAAAGAGTTGTTGGTTATTTGTGTGCAACTTGAGAGTTGTGAAGTGAAGGGAGGGGGTCCGTGTTGTGGGTTGTGAATTACTTGACTTGAGGAGTAGTGCAGCGCAACATCGCACCCTTCTGCCGCGAGGGCGTGTGCAACTGATGACCCGATACCACCACTGGAACATGAGTTAGCCAAGGTGGGTATCGTGTCTCGAGAAGTGAATCAGCATCACCTTGCTCCCGTCACCAAGGCCAGGCGACCTTGTGTGCGGTTGTCCGTGTTCTGAATTGTATGCTGAACCATTTTGGAAATCTATCATACCCCTTGTCTAGAGCTCTTGTTCGTATGCAAGTCGTCGAAAGGAGCACGGGCTATCGTCTTAAAGGGTAGTTAGTCGACTTGTTGCTGTACTCTACCAAAGCCAGGGTATCTTCACTTGCCGTCTGTTTATGTGAGATGGTCTTCAATGTTGAACATGAGAGCAACGGCTAATGAGGGGTTGGAGGCAGCGCGGGACAAACACCGAGGGCCGAATTGCCGACGGTGCAATTGCCGCCGCTATCGGGGTGGATTTTGATGGAGTACCTCACCTGCAGGAGCTTGAGTCGTCATGCCATAATTACTGGTTGGTCCGTAAAAGTCATGGCTGCACATGACAGCTTTCAAACTTGCCCGATTCTCCCAAAAGGAGCGATGGAGATCGTTGTCTGGCGCCATTGCGGGCGCCTTCGCGACAATCGTCGGTGTTTGTGGGCTCATCGTCCCCATGGGGACGCAGCACTCGTCTCCTGACCTCGCAAACCTTGGAGCTGCAATCAATTGCGGAGGGTCCAAACATGTCACGATGGCTGCATCACCGCGACTGATGTGGGAAGCCAATCAAAACCACTGACTCAATTGCCGCAGCCTCTTGTCCTCTTTCAGACTTTCAGTAGCCGAGCCCTGGCAGAGGACGTCCCTCTGTCGGTTATTGCCGCGTCGGGCTCGCCGTCTGATGGTTTGGATAACCTAGTAATTCAATTGCCAGCAGTAACGCGTTTCAATCTATGCCGTCCCCAGGCCAGCTCACTCACCCCAGACCCCGCAGATATGCTTTGTTGGTGCTGCGAGTGGATTCCCGGGGAAGTGGTTCTGCCGCCTGGCTCGTCGATCCAAGACGATGGCTCTCGGTGCAACAAAATCTGGCATCACTGCTGCGCGTCACCATCTTTGCCCATCCACACACTCACACCTTGCACATATAAGCGTTCGGCTCCAGGCGTTCGGACGATAGTTTTCGGCAGGTGCCAGAAGCATCAGACATCTGCTCCCCGGAACTGTGAGCGGCGTGCTGGACAACACTGAATCGTGAAGGCTTCATCGACACAGACGACTAAGACGACGACGACAGTATGGGAGAACTTCGTGGACAGGCGCTGGTTTTGACCGTGAGCGTGTTGACCTCCTTGGGGTTCATGCTCATTGGTTATGACAATGGACTCATGGGAGGACTGGGTGAGGATTGCTGCCTTCTGTCTTGTAAAAGGATGTCTTGGCTGACTGGTGATTTGTGCAGTAACGGCTCCGGCGTTCAACAAAACATTCGACTCTCCTGACCCGACTATGACCGGCCTCATCGTCGCTATCTACGAAAGTATGACGCTCTTTGTGGCCCCTCCAGATCATCATACTAAATGCTGCAATAGTTGGTTGCTTCCTCGGTTGTGTTGCCACCGCTTTCTTCGGTGAGAAATTCGGTCGTCGCAGAACGATCGGATCCGGTGCCGCAGTCATGGTCGTCGGTGCCATCGTCCAGGCTGCATCTTTCGGCCGCACGCAAATGATCGTCGGAAGAATCGTCTCTGGCATCGGCATGGGCATCGTCAACTCAACCGTCCCAGTTTTGCAAGCCGAGTTCAGCCCAAAGTCCAGTCGTGGAATTTGTAAGTTTTCAAATCCCCATCGCCATCGATCACTCTAACGGAAATCGTGCAGACGTCTGCGCGCAGCTGTCAACACTCAACTTCGGCATCTTCCTCATCTACTGGATCGACTACGCTTTCTCCTCCCATATTGAGAGTTACGCCTGGAGAGTTCCCGTTGCTCTGCAATGCGTCTGCATTCTTCCCATGTTTGCGATTCTCAAGATCATCCCCGAGACACCTCGCTGGCTGGCCTCGCACGACCGCCCGGATGAGTGTCTCGCTGTTCTAAGACGGCTCAAGTGGGACGAAGACGAAGAATCGATCAGAGTCCTTCATAATTCGATCATGCAGACGGTGGCGTACGAACAGTCGGTTAGCGCCGGGTCTTGGAGGGACCTGTTTGTGAACGATCGCATCAAGAGCCAGAGGAGGTTCTTGATTGCTTGCGCCATCCAAGGGTTCCAGCAGCTTGGCGGAATCAACGCAATCATCTGTGAGTGTAATGGGTTTGGGGAGTGATCATTGCTAATATTCGGTGGTTAGACTACAGCAGTACTCTCTTCGAGAAGAGCATTGGATTTGATAACCACATGTCGAGTCTCATGTCTGGATTCCTGCAGACTTGGTTCTTTGTAGCCTCGTTTATTCCCTGGCTGTTGATTGACAGGATCGGTAGAAGACCTCTGGTACGTCATCATTAAATGCTGTGATATCGCCCGGTAACTAACAAAGCCCACAGTTGTTGTCTATGATCAGCGTGATGGCTGCGGTGATGGCAGTACAAGCCGGCCTCATCTACCAGGTTCAGAACGCCACAGCCATTGCGAAGTCGGCAGGCATTGGTGCAGCCGCAATGCTTTTTGTGTTCCAGGGAGCTTTCACCATTGGATTCCAGGCAACCGTCTGGGTTTACCCGTAAGTAATTTGATGTTTTCAAGAGAATATTCAGCTAACGTCTCTCAGATCCGAGATTCTGCCCCTTAGGATTCGCCAACTTGGCTCCTCAGTTTCCAGTGGAGTCAATTGGATCTTCAATTACGTGAGTTGAAGAAAGGTCTGAGATTAAGCGTAAACCACTAACAAGCATTAGATGGTCGTCCAAATCACCCCAATTGCAATCTCCAACATTGGTTGGAGAACCTACATCATTTTTGCTGTTCTTAACGCTACCTGGGTACCAATTATCTATCTTTTCTTCCCCGAAACCAAGGGTTTGGAGCTGGAAGATGTAGACCGTCTCTTCTCAGGAGATAGCTTCGTTGACTTGAACCGTCACGACACTAGCGAGAAGCAGGAGGTGTGGGATGTTGAGGAGGTTAGGGCATGAGTAGCCAATAAGACAGATTGAACAAGCACGAGTCATGTATTCAAAGCCAGATTGCTGCACGAAAGAAAAAGATAGCGTTCGTAGAGTTTGGCAGCCGTTCAAAAAGATCTATCCCTTCGTTTCACCTCGGTAGATGCACATCGCACAGATGACTGCGTGATCGATCAGCTTAGACTTTGCATATGTTTCGGCGCCCACCAGCAGCAAAAGCCCGAGTCATCCCACACTAACAAAACCCCTGCTTCTGAGCCATTTCTTTGCTGGCCCGGACCCATAAAGTGTAAACCTGTGACATCGACAGCTGAGGAGGTGCATGCCCCGCATTAGCTCCAACCCGGGGCAACGTGCCTTGATATCCGAGCTCCCCTCATTCCTCTTGTCAGGCAGGTCTAGTTTCCCTTGGTTCGTCCATTCATTGCGTCCTCAATCCTTGGCATACTTTTCCATAGTCTCTTCGGGCTTACTATTCGATTGGACAATTAAGCTATCTTGAACCATGACGAACGCATCCGCTTTTGCCGTCTACGACGACTCCGTGAAGAAGCTGTTCGGCGCGGACCCGACGCTGGAGCTCCTGCACGAGAACCAGGACTACCCCTTCGCGCACGAGGCGGGCGTCTTCATCGAGCGCGACAACACGCTCTTCATCACGAGCAACCAGTTCCCCGACGACAAGGGCGGCAAGAAGATCCAGGTATGTCGCGTCACGCTGCCCGCGGACTTCGCGGCCGCCAAGGTCAAGTGCGAGGAGATCGCGCCTGAGGGCGTGTACATGGCCAACGGCGGCGTGAACTACCTCGACGGCGTCATCTTCTGCTCGCAGGGGTCGCTGGACTCGCCGGGCGGTATCGTCTTCATGGAGGCGCAGCCGCCGTATCAGACGCGGTTGCTGGTGAGCTCGTTCCACGGCCGGGAGTTCAACTCTGTCAACGATGTGGTGGTGCACAGTGACGGGTCCATCTGGTTCACCGACCCGATCTATGGGTATGAGCAGGGCATCAGGCCGCGGCCGAAGTTGCCGAACCAGGTGTACAGGTTTGACCCGATCAGGGGGTCCATTAGGGCCATGGCAGACGGATTCGGGAGACCGAATGGAATTTGCTTCAGTCCTGATGAGAAGACTGTGTATGTGACGGACACGGACTGGATTCATGGAGATGGAACGACAGATCTCACGAGACCTTCGACGATGTGAGTCGATTTGAATCATCTTCTGAGAGTATGTTGCTGATTGTTGAATAGATACGCTTTTGACCTAGTGTCGTACTCTGGACAGCCATTCTTGACCAATAGGCGGCTGTTTGCGATGGCTGACACTGGAATACCGGATGGCATCAAGTGCGATGTTCACGGAAATGTGTACAGTGGCTGCGGTGATGGTATCAACATTTGGTCGGCAGGGGGTGTCTTGCTGGGTAAGATTCTCATCCAGGGGGGCGCTGCCAACTTCTGCTTCGGCCGTAATGGGGAGCTTTTTATCCTCAATGAGAACAGGCTGTGGAGGGCTAAGCTTGCCGATGAAACAAAAGGGGCACTCCTATGTATCTGAAGAAACACCTCGTCGATAGCCTGCTGCATAGCCCATCGACAGCAAGGTAAATCGATCACTGTTCCTGTGATGCTAGTTATGAAGGATAGCATTGGGCAAGATCAGGTTGCGGTTGAGCTGATCTGTCAGTGACTTCCCAGCCGTGAGGGGTCAAACGATGTGCCAAGAGGCTCGCCACCTGCATGTCAACTCGCACATAAACCGGCTCGTATCTTTCTCCTGAGATTTGACGAAGAGTTATTTTGGGATAACAAGCGTCGGCGACGAATGAGATTCCCGTTAGAGATATTACTGCTGACTGGCGCTCTTGGCGCATGGTCCGATGCAACCATGTTGTCGAACTCTTCGTAGCTCAGCCTGATTTTCAAAGAGTACTTTACCGCCGCCATTGCCACTTTTTGCGAAGAGAATTACTTTGGGGCTTAAGAAGAAATCTGCTCGAAAATCCTTATTCTCTTCTCTTGTGTGAAAAATGGGATCTGACAAAGGCCCTATCTTTGGGCTGGAAATGACCGAAGTCTCTTCGAGTCCAGGTCATGAAATCGACAAGGGAACTCCAAAAACAGCGAGCATGAACGGAGTGGACGTCACAGAAGTCCAACAACATGACAGTTCACGCGAGGAGGTAGCCTGTTCAGACCGCCCCATGCTGGCCTGCGACCACGAAGGTCCGAGAACAAAGCTTTTGGAGGGAAACACTTGGACGCAATTCGAGTTCCTTCGGATTCAAGAGTTATGGAAACCGCCGCGCAACATGTACATCTTGTGGTGCGTAGGCCTAAGCTTTGCCATCGGACACCATTTCTTCTACTGGTCACTTGATGGAAAATCTGTGTACGGAGATGACCAGCAGATCATGCTTCGCTACGGAACAGCCATGGCCTTCGCTGCGAAGGCGAGTCTTGCTGCTGCTGTCCTATCTGCATTCCGCGAACAGGTGTGGGCTACGGTTCGATCGCGCTCCTTGGGAATCGAAACTCTCGATGATTTGTTTTCTGCGCCGGAAACACCATTCTCTTTACTGAATTGGGAATTTCTTCGCAGCGCAAGGCTTGCATCAATCCTGTCTATTTATGGGTGGTAAGTGGCCACCACTCTGCTTATATATCCTGCTGTACGCTAATAAACTGATAACCTAGGGCATCTCCGCTGATTATTATCCTTACCACAAGTACATTACTTGTAGAGCCCCGAAAGCAAGTGGAGAACACGATGTGCACTGGAATACGGAGCCTGAACTTCGCGCTTGAGCAGAACGACTGGCGTAACGAAAAGAAGATTGACGGCAAATTGGAGATATCTTTCAGTCTTTGGAACACCACAAGCTCTGAAACTTCGGCATCTCACTTTTTCGACTATTGGCACAGCCCCAGTGAACAGCTTAAAGAACTAGTCGACAAATCAACTGATTCAGGGGCGCCGTTCGTCGATCCCACGGACAAGGTTAAGTTCTGCATGAAAGACTGGAACTGCACAACAACAATTGATTTCCGCGCCCCTGGGTACAAATGTACCGAACTTGCTAGAGGCGTTGGGGCCCAAAACAGCAGTGGTCCCTCTGCTTGGTTTCCATACGAAGATCTTGCCCCGACAGGTGATTACACCTACATAGCAAGTGCGTACCGTGGGGAGTACGCAACGCAGCAGTTATCCAATCTCAACCCGGGGGGCATTCCTAGGATGTAGCCGCCATTTCCCCGAAACCTTGGAGTCTTTCGAACAGAGCCCGTTATTTGGATAGGATATTCAGAAAATAAGGCCTATCCAAAGTCACCTTTCCTGGACACCGAGAACAACACACTAAACAGAGAGTTATTACAACCTGTGCTGCAGATGTGTGAACTCTACGATACAGAGTATAAGTTGAACATCAGTTATGAGGATATGGAGCCTCGCTATAATTTCACCGGTCGCATATGTCTGGTACCGGTTATTGATACCGAATTCGCGGATGGAGAAGACGCAGACGACGGCACGATGGATAACACCACCGCAACACCGCAAAGCAACTCCATATACCCAACGGATGTAGAATGGTATCGACGTACAGCAGCTTATCATTCACTAGGCGCAGTCTTTCGATCAATGATCAACGGCACAATTTTCTCCAGTGCTGCTGATACTCAGGCTGTCCGAACGACTCTAGTGGATCCCGGAACTCTTTTCCCTCTGCCTGACCTGGCGTCAAGAATCCAAGACTACTACGAGATGATCCTGTTATCAATACTTGGCAACCCGACCTTTGCCGTGGTTGTTTGGGCGGGTGATACGCATGAGCAAACTGGGCTTCGTGACGGCCACGTACTTCATCCTTGTCAAAGGTCGCGCGACGGGAGCTTCTACTACTATCGGGCGTATGTGCTTTTGTCTGTGTATAGTGTGGCAATCTTCCTTGCAGCTCTTGGAGTCGCGGCTGGGAGATTAGCACTGCAGCAAAATGGTGGAGTCTCGAGAAACACGCGGTTCTCGACCATTTTGGCGGCAACGAGGGCAAAATCCCTGAATCAAGTGAATTGGGGTGGACCAGAAAGGGACTGCGGAAATCTTTCCAACGACTTGAAGCGACAGAAGCTTGGCTATGGGAAACTGAGAATTTCCGAAAGGGAAGAAGCTTACGGCAATGGCTCTCGCGAGTCGAAGACGGCGGAAGCTCATTATGGGTTTGGCTTTGAAGGAGAGGTGGATCAGACACCGGCAGTGAGATCACGACGAGTCTTTTTCACAAATGCAGCAGATGGTTAGGCAATCGGTGGAATAATGAAATAGACCTCATTGAATCCTCTCGTCATAAGCCTTCATACTCGGTCTCCTTCGTTCGTTCTCGTCCTTCATCGCCCTTCATCTTCTTCGTCGTCATTCGTCCCCATTCACCGTCCCCACAACCATCTCTCAGCGAATTTTGGTCTGCTGGCGCCAGGGGTACTGCTCTGCAATGGAAACCGGCAGTCTGACGCGACCACGGGGGTATATCTTCATTCCGTGCTCATCTCTCATCTGGGGCCACTTGATGCCCTGGCCATCTGGGGTGTTGATCTGGTAGACGGAGTTGATGCGGTAGGCGAAGTCGTAGCCGTCCCAGTCCGGACTTCTGTCATTGAATTCTTTGTTGCCCAGACCGTTCTCAGGGATGGGCTGGTCGCCGGGGTTGCGGGTTTTGGCGGGAGACACCTCGCACACGTGGGTAATGGCGGAGTGAGGGGCGGTTCTGTAGAACCAGATTCTCTTGATGCCTTCCATGTTGTACTTTCGGAACTCGTAGGTCTTGTCGCCGTCGATGATTTGCTGCATGTAGGGGTCTTGCATGGCAAGTATCATGTCGGTGTTTGGCGTCGTCATCTTTCGTCGTCGTCAGGGTTGGTCTTTGGGTCTGGTTCAGGTTGGATTGTAGTCTGCAGGAGGTAGAAGGAGCTGCAGAGAAAAGATTGTGGTATATACTCCTTCCTCGCTTGAAAGGTGATTCAGCGATCCCTTGAATGCTGGAGAGATCGGATCAAAACAGCATCTAGGGCCGTCCACTAACTGGAGTGATTCATCCTCATCAGCAATCTATGCAGAAATCATTTTCATGGTGTGCCACCTTTTCCGAGTGATTTAGCTACACCTCGAAAAGTTACGGTCATTAAGTGGGAGCCTCCTCCAAATGCCTCCAGGTTGAAGCCATCTCCGAATACTCTGCCCAAGCTTTCTGCAACCTACTAAATTGAGATGAACTTGCATATTCGCCACAAACCGAGTCTCCACTGAACCGGCAACTCAAGCCTCTTTTTCAATTTAATCGTCTAATCTCTACATTTAACTGTCTCACGTCAGCTGGCCTTGACGTTTGATTTAATGAAGCGCATGTGTGATTAGATAATCGCCACTGAGCAACTAACGTCATCAGTCGGGAGGTACAAAGACGCCGCTTTCTCCGATCACAACCCCGCACACCCATCTGCCCTTGGTGTACATCTTTCTATGAACAACCTCAATCATATTGCCGGACCAATCAATTCCACTGAATCACAATATGGCGCCCCGAACCCGTGAAGAGTTACTTGCATACGGCGTCCCTGATCCGGACTTTGAAGCTGTAAGCTGCTGCCTTGCATGACCCGTACGGTGCTAACCATACATGATCAGGAGCTTGCGGCTCGTCCGGTACGCGGACCACAGCCGAGTGATCCGTACTATGGTCGAGCCGATTTCTTCGCATTGCGAGAACACAGAGCCACGCATCTGCGCGAGAAGCATCACTTGCGTTACCTTCCTGGCCCTATTCCCGAACGGGTCCGTGAGGAGGATCGCAAGATCAAGGTCAGGGATGGCCATGAGATTACGATTCGCATCTACACGCCGGTGAAGGCTCCCGAGGAAGGAAGCCCTCTCATTGTCATGTACCATGAGGGAGGCTGGTCGCAGGGTGACCTGACGGATGAGGAGGTCAACTGCCGTCTGTTCAGTCGTGACCTTGGGGCTGTTTGTGTCAACGTTGAATACAGGTAAGCTCTTTGGTAAGTCGGAACGACCAAAGACTCATGAAACTTAGACTTGCACCTGAATTCATGTTTCCCACGGGTATCAACGATTCCTGGGATGCGCTCCAGTGGGTCAGTCAGACCATATCCCTCGTTACCTTTGCCGCCCATTGACATGTTGGGAATCTAGTGCGCGAAGAACGCATCAGAACTCGGCGCAGACCCTTCTCGTGGGTTCATCATCGGTGGAGGCTCCGCTGGCGGCAATATCGCAGCTGTCCTCGCCCACCTTGCTCGAGAGAACAAACTTTCGCCCCCGGTCACCGGCCAGTACCTTTGCGTTCCAGCAATTATGTGCTTCCTACCCCCCGAGGACGTTCCGGAGAAGTATCGCGCCGAGTATCTCAGTCACCCTGGTGTGACACCAAGCAAAGACCCAATCATTGGCGATGCTAAAGACGCGGCTGCCGGTCTCCAACTTGTTCTCAAGCCAGACATGGAGAGTCCCCTCTTCGTGCCTTTTCACAATGGAAAGATTGGTGAAGGCCACAAGGGCTTGCCGCCTGCGTATTTCCAGATTGCCGGCCTGGACCCCTTGAGAGACGAAGGCCTCATTTATGAGCGGGTACTGAGGGAAGAGGCTGGTGTGAAGACCAAGCTGGACATCTACACTGGTGTTCCGCACTATTTCTGGACGAATTTTCCGCACCTTGAGAAGAGCAAGCAGTTTGTCGAGGACACAGTCAAGGGCGTGAAGTGGCTGTTGGAACAGAAATAAGTTTGAAGAATCATTGCCTTAGCTTGTATTTTATCATCTTGCTATGGTCGTATGCGCCGGCTTTGGTCTACACGGATATGGTGATAAAGCCCAGTCAAAATACACGGTTTGTCAGCAGTTGTCTGTTACGACCCGTTATGCATGGATAATAGTTAACCGACCCACTTGGGCGTCGGGCGGCTAGGACAGGACATTTGTACTGCAGGATCACGGGAACAACAGGGACTCACTCGGAACGGAAGAACTATAGTACAAGTCACGTGATGATAAGAAGGACCGACGAGAGATAAACGGTC